>NW_010289877.1:8253-14937 GCF_000700745.2 Antrostomus carolinensis | reverse complement strand
TTTTTTTTTTTGCCCCACAGATCAGCTCCCACCTTACCCAGCCTGCTGCCTGCAGGAGAAAGGTCTCCTGTGCTCTTGGGCAAGGTACCAGCTCCAGTGGAGGATGGCTGGGGGTCCTGTAGGCTGTCAGAGCCCTGAGTGATGGGGAGGGGGAGGTACAGGCTCCAGCAGCACCTCCTTATCCCACCCCTCTCCTCTCCGAGGAGACATCACCCGCACCTCAGATCCCCTCTCATGCTCAGCATCGGTGGCTGGAAGCCTCCTGAGGTGCAAAGGGCATGTAGTGGAGGTAGGGAAGGAAAACAGCAATGTGAGTATTGTCAAGGAGGGGGATGGAAGGGTCCCTGCCCAGCAGCTGAGGCCCCTCAATACTCCCCAGTGCACCTGCTGCCCTGCCCGGTGCCACCAGGCTCAGGGGTGGATGGGGAGCTGGTGGGGCTGTGCAGGTGCCAGTGTCCGCCCAGCTCTGCGCTCCAGGGCCAGCTGCATGCTCCAGATGCTGAGGGGCCGCATGTAAGCCAGCGAGCGGTAGACTTTCTTCTCCCGATAGGCCTCTGGTGTCTGGAAAGCCATGCCCAGCCGTTCCCAAACCGTCCGGTAGCAGCCCTCGGCCGTACGAAAGCCTTCCTCCACCAGCCCCTGCAGCAGAGAGAACACAACCATCAGCCCATCCACCGAGTGTGAGGAGATGGCACGTGCCAAGGGGTGCAGCATCACCACTCACCTCCTGGATCATGGTGGCAGCCAAGGCATAGACCACACCGATCCACACCTCGTCAGACTGCACGCTGGAGGTGTCAGGCACCCCGTCGGGTCTCATGCCATTCACCGCCCCCATGGTGCCACCTGCAAAGCTCATGACGTTCTTCTCAAAGATGGTCTTGAGAGCACTGACAACGTGACTCTTGGGGAAGACCTGTGTAGAGAGAGACAGAGAGGGCTCTGGGTTCAGTGCACACACAGACCCCTCAGGTTGGGTCTCCAGGGAGCAGGGGTAAGTCTCCCATTAGAAAGAGGTCAATGCTGCTCGCTGGGTAAATGGCCACCTCAGGAAAGTAACAGGAGAAGTAAAAAAGCCTTTTCCCAAAAAAGATAAAAATAACCAAAAAAAATAAAGCAGCTCAACAGAAGAGATGAACTTCATTCCACCTTCCTCCTAGGGAGGCTGACAGCTCATTCAACTAGTGTGTCTCTAGCACACAGCCTCTCACCTTCAGTCGCTGGCCAAACCCCCCACATCTCTTGGGAGTTTGCTTTAGAGATCTGGCCAACCACACTATCATCAGCCTGGTTTATGTTCACTGCTCATTTCTCAGGCTAACAACCATTTAAGGCCCAGACTTCCACCTGGTAAAGCTACTGGGCTGTTCTCTCAGCCCATGTGCACCAACTAGAAGAGGCACTGCAATGCCTACAAGATAGGGGACACGGGCCAGAGGTGGGCAAAGGATAGTCTGGGGTCAGTGAGGCTGGAGGTATCTTCCTGTCAAAGGGAAAGATGATGGCAAAGCAGGTCTGATGACATCAAAACACATCTTGCAGCTGCAAAGTGAGTGTTGTGGATACCAGTAGGTTTGTTTGGATAAATGCTGGGAAACTTCAGGGGCCCGGGACGGGGTGGTGGTGGCAGAATTCAGCTTCAGCTCAGGGGAAAAACAAAAACAGGGCTTAGTTTTGAGTGATTTCAAAAGGACTTTAATCCTTCAAATTTTGTAATCGGGTGGTGAGGCAAGAGTTCACGGCCAGGACCAGGGGAGTAGGAGACATTTGGAACTTTTATCTCAAGTGAAAGTGAAAGACTCACAGAAGGTCAGTAGTGCTCGCTGGATAAACAGTCATTTCAGGAGATTATCAGGAGGAAGTAAAAACCTTTCCCCTCTGATAAGGGGGAGAAAAAAAAAAAAAGTTGTTCAACAAACTAAGGCCAATAGTTCAAAACAAGTTACAGGAACAGATGGAAGCACCACGCTGAGTAAGCTCTTGCCAAAAAAGAAAGAAAAAGAAACCCACAAACAACAAAAAAAAGCACCCACCCAAAAAAGCCCCAGCCTCACCGAGCATGAAAACATGTGCCAGCCAAACAAAAAGCAGTGGAGCAACACAGCAAGAGCTGCATTAAGATGAAAAGCCTCTGTGCACAGCTGAAAGTAAACTCAAGTTTTTGCACTGCTTTCATTATTGGCAATAAAATTAGCAAACGTCAGTGCAGCAGAAGTCACAGCCTCGGTGAGGAAAGCAAAGCTCAAGACTCAGTGATGTTGCAAAGGGAGGGATTGCTCGTTTCCATCCCACACCACCTAATGGTGAGAAAGCCATAACAAGATCTTTGTAGGGTGACCAAGATCAGAAGCGAAGTCATGGGTCAAACATGACATCTACTTGCAAGAAAGGGCAGTGCCAGGCAGCTGCCAGGTCACCAGCACAGCCCAGGGATGTGCCACAACAGTTCTTGCCAGTCTGATGGCACCAGAGCCAGGGGAGGCAGGAGGTATGATGACACCAGACAGAAGCTTGCCCAGGTAGGATGGGCAGCCCAACCAGACACCTTTGGTAGACTCCAAGGAAAGGCAGCAGGTCCCTTTTATCTACACTAAAGCCAAGGATCCCACACAGTCTTTTTCCCAGTGTAGCTCTGGAAATAAGCCCAAGTGCTGTTAGGGAGCAGGAGTCAGCAGAGGGGTGGTGCAAAGCAGCTGCTCCTGGCAGAACGTTTCAGGGTACAGTTTCTTCAGGACTGGGGTCACAGTGTTTTCCTACTTTGTATTTTGTTACTGACCTGTGCACGCAGCAGGAGTGCGTTAATGAGGTTACAAACAGGAGTGCTGCCAGCAAGGCAAAGGATCAAAATACATGGAAAAAAACCTTGATGGTCACAGTAACAGAACACAGAAGCTCACCAGTCCGGCTTCCAGTGAGCTCCAAGCTCACCAGCCAGCAGAGAAGAGTGCCACCTTCAGCAACAAAAATTCGAGGCTATGGAAAGGCAAGCAAGATTTTTGGACTGCACTAGGTTTACTGTTTGCCCCCCAAAAGGGATGTTTGGGTATTACTGCATGAGGTCTGGGCCAGATCCTGCCTGGGGCACCAGGCACAGCCCCAGTCCCCACACTCTATGGACCCCCCCTGGGATAAATGCAGGAGGGCACGACCAGGCACCCATTTGTTGTTAAAAGCCACAGTGTTCAGCACAAGCTGCTCCCAGGAAAGCTCACTTGAAGCTCCTCTCTGGTACCAACTGAGAGTGAAATGGTCCATCACCCTCACACAGCCAAGAGTCATTCCTTCCTTCCTTCAGTCACCCGAAGTGTTTGCCTGTCCATCATCGCCACAGAGCGCTCTGGTCTGACAACTATGGGTCATAAATAATCCATACAATGACTCTCCACTTCCCAGCTCTGTTCCAGGTACTGCACCACCAGCAGCTGCTCTTGCCATCCCATCAAACAAGAGGAGCCTTCAGCCAATTCTTCTCTTGCAACTGAAAAGCAACAGGCTTTAGGACCCCAAATAAACCTTAGTTCCCACAGATACTCATTTAGGACTTTAAACTGGGCAGCAAATAACATGTGGAACGTTTCCTACACTTTTTTCTCCTGTTTTTAAACAAATATCGCCTTGCTGAGAGCAAACCCCAGTGGGACCCTCCTCCAAGTGTGCCAGAGCCAACCACGGTCACACACTCCTGCCATGTGGCCTTTCCACGAGCAGATTCTGGTTGAAGGCAGGTTGCACTGATGTACATCCAACAGCCTCCACCTGAGCATGCACCAGTGCAGGGGAGCAGGCTGGAGCCCCTGCACCAGCCCCCAACACTTAACCCACACCACATGCCAGCCCTGCTGCTCTCCTCTGGGCACAGGTCCCCTCTCCACTCTGCACCTGACTGCCCCTTCTCTTACCTCAAACTCCCCTTGGTCCAAGCCACAAGCCCCAAGAAACCACTGCCCAGCACACTGGTCTGACATGATGCTGCTGGAGGTGTCACTCCCACTGCTGTCATAGTTGTAGTATTTTCCTGGGAAAAAAAAGGTAGAAAAAAGAGTTTTAAATCCATAGTTTAGGACCCCAGCTCATGTGTGCTATCCCTACGCTCCAGCACTGAGGCAGGAGCACGACAGCTTTTCCCAGAAGGATCTCTTCTCTTTCCTTTCCCAAACCACCACATCTTTTCTGTTCCCTCCCTGCTACCTGCTCCTTCCCCTCCGCATAGAGGGGTTGCATCTCCCCTCCTTCCTCCATCCCCATGCAAATCTCCATGACCCAAGCAGGAGCCGTCCTCCTCCCAAGGGACACATGGCCAGCTGAGTTCATGGTTCCCCACTGGCGAGCACCTACCATTCCAGAGCATCCTCTCAAACGCCTCCTTGCCCCTGCACAGGATGTCTGTGTACTTCTGCTGGATCTCAGCATCCTCAAGCACCTCTGCGATCTTGCACATCACGCAGACGGCTGCCAGCCACAGCCCACCGCAGTACGCGCTGCCGGAGCAAAACAACAGCAGTGTCACCAACGTGGGACACCCCATAGGTTGCAAGGAACTCCCACAAAAGATGAGGGCCATAGTCCCAGCTCTGAGCTACCTTCCCAACCCCATTCTCCCCTCATTTCCAACCCTCACCTGCTTCTCTTGCTCACCTGGCTCCATTTACCACCCATGCATCGTATGTCTGGTCAGCAAAGCCACCATTTTCGATGAGCCCATCGTTATCCATGTCAAACTTCAACTCTGACTCCATCACAGCCTGTGGGAGAGGCAGGAGATGGTCACACAGCCCCTGCATCCTGTCTGCCCCTCAGGCTCTGCTGGGGAGCATCCATCCACCTGGGATGTCACACAGCTCCCAAGGGAAGTGAGAAAGGGGGGATGCCCCACGGTCTGATCTCCTCTCAGTACCTGGCAGACTGGCCACATGTCCCTCAAGTACAGGGAGTCCTGTGTCAGGCAGTAGTCACGGTACACCTGCAGCACAAACTTCAGGTTGAGGTCCTTCCAGTCAGCCGTGTCATGCATCAGGTAGGCATTGACACGCTGCCACGGCTCGTCACCTGAGCAAGGACAGAGCGGATGCAGCAGGGCAGCAAGCAAGGAATGTCCCCTCTCCCACCCAGGAGCACGGTCCCATGGATGCTGCGATCAAACAGCGCTAAAATAAAACGTTGCACCCTGTGCCACCTCTCATGAGAGCAGCCTTCCCACCACTGCGCAGCTTCCCTCCATCTCCTTTGTACAAGCTCCATGCAGCACGGTCTTCATCACCACCCCAAACCATCCAAGCTTTTCACTGCCAGAAAATGAACAGTGTATTCCACCCACCACACCTCTTTCCCACAGCTTGGGAGTTAATCATTCTGAGAAAGTTGTGTGAGGAGCCCTGCACCCTCTCTGCCCCCCAGCAGGCTTGGTCAGACCCCTCACCTGGGTCCCCAATATCATGTGGCACCACGTTCTTCAGCTTCACCTGGGCTGTCTGACCACACATCAAGTACTGCCGGGGCTGTACGTCCTCATTCATCACTGTGACAGCTGGAGAGGACACAGAGCAAGAGACATCAAAAAGGCAGCAGCACTGCAGCAGCAAGCTCCAAACACAGGCATGGGCATGACCATGAGTACCAGCATGCCAGGCTGTCTTTTGGGGCTCCAGCTGCAAGATCACAGCCCTCTGCAAAAGGCTGAGGGGACACCAGGCTGTTTTCAATCTGCCCTCAGCAGGGGACATGCATGTGTCACCAGCCCCCTTAAGCAAGGTGGTGGCAGCACCCAGGACTGGGAGGGAACCCCAGTGGGCTGAGCCCTCCTGTAGCCCAGCAAAGGGGTCAGGCCACCACTGAGCAGCCTCCAAGCCCACCCAAAGCCTCAAGGTGTGCAAACAGCTCCATGCTTGTCCTCCTAAAAGGGCACAGAGAGAGCTGGTAAGAGCAGGGATGCCCCAGGGCAGGCAGAGCCACCTGTGCACCCCACTGCAAGAAGGCACCCCAGTGCTGGGCAGGGAGATGCTGAGAGGCAGCAACACTGGGGGTTTGCAAGTTCTGGGCCCAGCAGAGGAGATAGAGGGAGATGCTGGTTCCACAGCAGAGATTTCTGTGGCAGATACTATCCCAAATCCTCCATCTCTTCCCCAGGTGAAGACACCAGCAGGTATCAAGCCAGGGTTTCCTGGGACAGGGTCTCCTGGGTCACTCACCAATGTCATACTGCAGGCTGATCTGCAGCTTGGGCCACAGCATGACGAGAGCAAATGAGGCATAGAAGTGGACGTCGTAGGTGTTGTACATCCGGTACTCTTGGCCTGGAAGGACCAGGAGGTGGTGAGGGATGGGAGATCTGCCACAGAGAGGGGAAAGGAGGGGCAGGTCCTCCCTCCCACATGGCCAAGGACGGTGGGCTCCTTCCCACCTCAGGCAGGGGCTCCCATTAGAAGCTGATTTTATTTTCTACATATAGCACCCAGGGGTTTGGAGAAGACCTCATGCCATATCCTACAAGGCTTGGTCCTGCAAGGGGTTTTGCTGGGAACAGCAGTGCTCCCTACCCATTAGGGTGTGAAAAGCATCCCCATGGCAAGTTGAAAACACTTGGTGACAACAACAGGGAAGGGTTGAATTGGGACCATCCATCACATCCCTGCAAGTTACCTTCCAAATAAGCAAACCTTCCGTATTCCCTCAGGACAGGGAGGAGGC
>NW_010289877.1:0-8167 GCF_000700745.2 Antrostomus carolinensis | reverse complement strand
CTCATTGAAGAGGGCTGACTTGTACCAGGCAGGCAGCTGGCTGCAGGCAAGAGAGAAACTCAACACTGCAGCCGAGGTGGTGGTGCTCCTGCTCCAACCAGCCCCAGGGAAGGTGCTCCCATCTACCCTACCTGTTCTCCAGGATGGGTTTCTGCCAGGCTTCGATCTTCCTCTCCCACTCCTCGTAGTGTGTCAGGGCGTAATGTGACAGGGCAGGAGCGGCATCGCCTCCGCTGCCAAAGAAACGGGTGTACCGCCTGTCGGGCAGGGGGGTTTGGTGAGCACACCTTGGGTGGGCTCAGGGTGGGAAGACCACCCAGCCACAGGAGAGGGGCCAGACTACAGCAATCACCAGAATAACACAACTC
Organism: Antrostomus carolinensis; assembly: GCF_000700745.2. Taxonomy (NCBI): domain Eukaryota; kingdom Metazoa; phylum Chordata; class Aves; order Caprimulgiformes; family Caprimulgidae; genus Antrostomus; species Antrostomus carolinensis. The sequence continues at coordinate 7,799 of NW_010289877.1, read as the reverse complement.
TAGTGTGGGGGTGTTGAGGAGCAGAGGCTGGGGAGAAGGTCCTCTGCCATGAGCTAGCCAGGACATGGCCACAGGGGGTGGGTGGGACCAGGCTCCCCAGGTGGCATTTGAGGCTGGAGGCAGGGAGAAGGGGGCTTTGGGGACATGAGCCAGGCCCCACTGGAGACAACCCACCCACCTGAGGTGCAGCTTCTCCTTGGAGCCAAAGTGAACACGGGGCATGTCCCAAGCCAGGGCCAATTCCAGCATCCTGTGACCCCGGGCAGGCACCCTGCAGCTGGCACACACTGCTGCTGCCGTCACCTCCCCCTTCTCCGTTGGGCTGCTTCTACCTGCCAGGACAAAAAAAATATCCACAAGTGACCCAGGAAGCCCTACAGGGCAGGGTGACTGATGCTCCCACACACCCTGAGGGGAAGAAGACTATCTGGGCATGCCCCAGATCCCTTGCAACCTGGAGGGTACATCCTCAGGGTTTTAAGGGATGACATTACTGCACATGAGTAACTGCTTTTTCCAAGCAGGAAAAAAATACCTGCCATGGGTGGAGGGGTTAAAAAAATAAGTCATCAAAGCAGAGGAACAAAGCAGGCAGGAAAAGCCACCAGGCATGAGCGGAAAGGACAGAGCACCCCATGACTTTATGACTGCACTGCAATCAGAGACACTGACTTTCTAGTGACACTCATCATTCCCAGCTTTTTGCAGGGTGTTTGAACTGTGCCCATATGCAAGAAAAGCCCTGAGGCAGCTGGATAATTATATGCTGGTTCTGACTTGTGTACCCAGTAAACTCATTACAGCAACAATTTTAAGAGAAGCACAGATCCTGACTGTGATAATGCCTGGCATGCACAAAGGAAAACCACATCCCAATAGCTTGGAGAGCTCTGAGTGTGTCTAGGCAGGAAATTCAGTTTCCCAGAAGTATTTATGTAAACACGTTGTTTACATAATTTAAGCTTCAAGAAATCTTGCAAAGGCCCAGTGCCAGCCAGCATCACCCCCTTGTCAGCATCATCTCTGCTCAAAAGCTGGCAGAGACATTAGGCAAATGGTCACCTTTTATCACAGTAAGAGGTTAGCAGCAAGGGCTGGGAGATACCACCCTGCTTCAAGGCTTCTGCCAAGGGAGCAGCTAGACAACTGAGATGATGCAGGAGTATCAAGTCAATACCAGAGACCTTCAGGGAACTGATGTAGTAACAAGATGGCAGCAAACGATGGCAGCACCAAACCCCAAGGACTGCTGAACGCCCACTAGAACAAATCTGACAGGGCTCAGCTCATATACCTAGCCATGGGAACTCAGGGAAGGTGGCTGGGCATCGCCATGGGAACTCAGGGAAGGTGGCTGGGCATCGCCATGGCTACTCAGCAGAAATCTCAACTCAGCGTGCAACCCCTCACAGACTAACAAGATACTGGCACATGCAATTAATGTAGCTGAGAACAGCCCCGAAGTGGTGCCAACAGCTTTTGGAGAACCACAACCAGGACAGGGTGACAACCTATGGGAAATTCAGATACAGCATAAAGCTGGGAACAAGCCACAGCATCACCAAGAGCTTTTTGCAGCAGCACCAAGGTGGCTGGAGGAAGGGAAACCTTGGCTGCCCTGTGCCCCGTGACCAGCATGGCCAATCGTTACCTTTCCTCCCCCTCTTAACCATCCCAGGGAGGATGGAGGGACTCACCAGCTGGGGAATCCAGCCTGCCATCTTGCAGGAGGTCCTGCCACACTTCTCTACCCAGTCCCGCAGGATTGAACGCTGTGAGGTGGGTGACTCCCGTGCCAGCCTTGGGAGGGGAAAAGCATCATCAAGAGATGGCAGTTTTGAGGGACAGATGCAGCCCCCAGAGTCACTCCCCACATGCAGCCCAGCAATGCTAGCTCCAAACCGACTCACCTGCTGTCCCATAAGCTTCACCCATAGTTTCCCTCTTGGCACCCACCTCCAAAGAGAGTGCCCATGGGGAAGTCAGGTCCCAGCTCTGGCTCCAGCAGTCAGGCAAGCACTGAGAATCAGTGCCGACCCCAACCCATTGCACACCCATCCTTGACCAGCTGCCTGGAAGCAACTCTCCCCACATTTAGCAGTGCTATACGAGCCCCCCAGCATGAGCCACCCCACTGGTGCTGGCCCTTTACCTTCTCCCGAGCAGAGATAGCGAAGGTGAAGGGGTTCACACGTGTGCAGTGGTGCAGCAGAACTCCAGCAACCCGCTCGCCCTCCTTCTCAAAGGTGAAGGGCTCGTTCCAGTGCCCTCCACCCCTGTCCTCCTTTTTTCCCGTGCCGTTCTGCAGGCTGAACATGATGGAGACCTCCACATCCTCATCCCTCCCATTCTCCACCTCCCAGATGAACACTCCCACCGGCAGGCTGGAGTCCTGGCAGAGACAGACAATGCTGCATATAAGGCTGGTGCTCCACAGTTAGCTGCTGGAGCATCACTTGTCCCACTGCTGGGGAGACCACATGGGATGCAGCTGGAGCAAGAGCACCAGGAACCATTCAGTCTCAGAGTTCATTGCCAAGCTGGGGAGCAGCAGTGGGAGCAGAGGAATTTGAGGTGCAGGCAATATAAAATTCAGACCACAAGCTCTGGGCTAGTAAATCCCAGACCGGGCCATACACAGATGGAAAGCAGGGTTTAAGGCTCAGACAGGTGTCTCACCACCCGTCGACTCAACAGGTTGATACAGGCTCACGTGCTGCGCTGGGGTAAGGGGAAGGTCAGGCATGTTGGTAGCACAGCCTCCCACCCTGGCCTGGGGCTGGGAGCGGCGAGATATCCCCTGCTGCCATCCCCAGCTTCCGCATTGCTGCGGGGGTTCCTCCTGCCTGGGAGCATTGCTGAGCAGAGACACAGAGAAACATTGGGAAAGCCCAGCTAATAAGCAGTTCTTCCCTTGGGGGTGGCAGGCAAAAGCCAGCTAAAAAGCTCTCAGGAACTCCCAGCCAACAAACCAACCCACAAGTACAGGCTGAGGTTTTCCGAAACCGCTACCACCGGATCCTCTGAGCAGTGAGGCCACAGCACTGGACCTGCCATTCCAGGTGGACAGGAGCTGGGATGGTCACAGGACAAAACCAAAGGCAGTGAACAGGCAGTACAAAGAGTCAAAGCACAGGTCTGAGGGGAAAGGAGCAGAGCTAAGCACAAGGGAAAAGGGATAACCCTTCCAGCACCAACTGCCCCCGGAGGGACAAAGCCTTCCAGGGTCCTGCTGCTACACACACAGCAGCTGGCACTAGGGTCAGGGCCTTAGGACAAAAGAGACCAGGCTGGGAAAGAACATTAACAAGGTGGCAAGCCTGGCTGCCTTCAGGCAGTGCTGAGCTGGGCACGAGGGACACGGAACTCCTCTACTGCAGCATCCCCAGGCAATGCTCTAGGGTCAAAAAATCACCAGCTCCAAGCCTCTGCTACCAAAACAGGACACACCAAGCATCACACAGAACAGCCTTGTCTCTTCCATGCCAATCCTTTGCCCCTTCCATGCGAGCAGCTCTGCCACATCCCTGCCAACCCGATCCATACAAGCCATGCTGCTGCAGTTTGGTGTGGCCTGGTGCTCTCATGGGACAGGCTGCAACCAGCGTGGAGCCATCATCTCCTTACCTTATAGTCATGGGGAATGACAGGAGAGACCTGGCGGCAAGTTAGCACCACGTTTTGCCCTGGGAGCTCATAGACCATCCAGGCACGGGGGTACAGGGCATGGTAGAAGGCGTAGTGGCCACAGTAGCCCCAGTTCCAGCCCTGTAGAGTGCTGGGTCTCTCCACAGACAAGACCTGCTGGTAAACCGTCTGCCCCTTGCAACGCAGGCACACCGTGAACTGGGGAAGAGAGGAGCAAGTAGAAGGGACAAGATGAGCCCAAGAGCAGATGTCTCAACCACCCAGGCTGCTGTGGTGCTGCTCACACCTCTCCCACAGACCCCACTGCACCTACCTGGTCAGCGATGACTGTTTCGTAGTGGTAAATGCCGGGGTTCAGCTGCCAGCGGCAGAACTCGCCCCGCCAGCCGCGGGTAATGGTGCCTCCCCCGATCCCGCCCAGCGGGCACCCTGGCAAGGACACCAGAAATCAGCACCTTTGTTCCTCTCCATGGTGGGATCTAGCTCAAGGACTCTCCCATGCAGCTCTAGAGGCCCCTCAGCTCTGCTTGCACCCCAGAAGCTCCTTGACCCACTCCCCACCTCTAATACCTTGACAGCCCCATGTGAATCCCTGCCCACCCAGCACACCAGGCACTGCACCATCCCAGTGTCCCAACTGGAGGCTGACCGTAGATCTGCTGCAGAGGAACTGCACACAACAGGTCAATGAAGGCAGATTTCTTCTCTATGCGGGTCTTCTTGTACCACCACCTGAAATATCTGCAAGCGAAAGAGCGGTATGACAGAAGGTGGGAGCAGCTGTCACTGTCCCCTCAGGGTCACTGGGCAGGGCATGACCAGCACAACTTGCAGCTGCCCCTCTTGTAGAGATATACAATGGGAACCTGTGTCCCAGGGCATGTGGGGAGGCAGCCCCTGCCATCCTTCTGCAGCATGGATCTATTGGTCAGCAGACAGCAGCAGGGAGAGCCCAGGCAGCTCAGGGCTGCCAGCAAGAGCACAGCGTGAAAACAGAGCAGTCCCATCCCCGAGAGCAGGGCTGGCAGCTTGTGCAGGGGCAGGAGGCTTTCCTAGACGCTCATGGAGAAGTGAGAACGCACACAAGGACCACCACCATCACCTCCATGCCTAGTAGGGCATGTCCTGCTAGGGAAGGTCTGGGAGCGGAGGCAAAAGCCCAGAGAAGCCACATACTGCTCCAAGGACATGAGTCTTGCTCTTCCACCTCCATGTCCTCATTGTCACACACATGCCAGTGCCACATGGCATGGGGCAGCCTTGCCCTGGAGGTGATGCTTGCTGCCTGCAGCTGGCAGGATTCGGGGGACTCACCCCTGCTCGCACAACCAGGCACTGCCCATCAGATAATTTCTCACCCAAAGGCCTGGGAATCGAGAACCTGCACCTGGGTGCGCCAGCACCACTCCAGGCAAGAGGAGCAGGGCTGGGCTCTGAGTCGGCACTCGTTAAAGGACTGGCTTTTTGCCCCAAGTTAATTCTTCCATATGGATGCAATTAGCATACAGAAACCAGCTACCAGACCAGAAAAAGCTGCTGAGCTTCCCACAAAAAACAGACAGGCAAGATCCAACTGGCAGCTCCATGGCCCTGGGTGTCAGGTGGGTGGCAGAAGCAGGGGAGCCTCTGCGGTGGGCAGTGTCCTTGAGCTGTGATGATGCTATACTGCTGAGGAGAAAGCCACCCCAGCCAGCAGCACACAGCCTGTCCTGCTCTGATGGCTCACAAGATGCAGAGCCCAGTCAACGGGTGAGCACCAACCCCTAGGAGCAAGGGGGAGAGGTTCTTCTATGAGACCACCTGCTCCTACACACACCTCCCCAGCCAAAACAACCTACACTTGCCCTTTTGGCTGTGTGGTCACTGGATGTTCACCTTTATCCACCAACATCTACTGTCCCCAAACACCTCTCAAGGTACCATTTTCTGGGTTGCAGTCTCACAGGACATGATTGCAACCCTCTCTCCTTTCCAACATACTCACCTTTATGTTTGACTGTTTAAGGACATTTTGCCTGCAGAGGTCCAGGGCACCACAAGAACCAGCCTGTCCAGCACAACTGCCCTGAACTGGAGCCTGTTGTTATCTTCAAGCTACATCTGCTGCAACTGCTCTTCTCCCAGCTGAAACAGCTTCGAGGTGAGGTTTTGGCAGTATGCTCTCTCTCTCTCTCTCTCTCTCTCTCAAGGAAATTATTTAATTTTTTTTAAACCCGGCATCAGGGAACCAACCAAGCTGCTTCCCCAGCAGGTTTTTGCCGACAGGAAATAAGGTGCCCAGGCAGAGTGGCGGCGGCACAGCCCAGCAGTCATCCTGGTTCCTTGGAAAGGAGGTGGTGGAGGGATTTCAAAAAGCAGTTTTTCCAGGAGTACACAGTGGGAGAAGTTCAGGATTTACAGCCAGCCACTGCCTGAGCTGTTTTGCCATCCAAATAGCAAACTCTTCCCCCAAAATCACGCAAGCCAAGAGGAGAAGGTGGTCAATGCCCAATTGCTGGCTTTTAACAGCTGTGCCAGGGCTGCAGAATAACCAGGAGAAAGTCTTTGTGCTCTGCAGCACCGAAAGCCCTGCCAGCGCCAGAGGGCATTTCTTTCCCTTCAAATTGTCAGTGGAATTAAAACCTGTCCAGGCATCACCCAGCTGTTCTGGATCTGTGCCATGACCCTCTCCCAGAGCACACCAGCCACCTCTGCAGAAACCTGCCTGCATCTCTCCTCCTGACCCAGCACCCACCACAACCCAAACGTTTCCATGACCTTTTCTTTCCAGATTCACAGCTGTGGGTGTCCCCACAAAGGAGTTACCTCTATGAGCCCCAATTAATAAAAATCCCACCCCAGGGTTGACAACACCCCCGGCCATGCCACCTGCAGCAGGGGCTGGGGCTGCAGGAAGGGACATCCACCAGACAGAGGTTTAACTCAACATGACACCACATCAACCCAGGATGTGGCAGCCCCTCTGCAGGTCCCAGACTTCCTCAGCCAAAGATGTGCAGCAACCCCAAGATGCTCTCAGCCATCTCAGGAGGTACGAGCACCTACACCAGGTGACTTTGCACTTGATGCACCAAGCCATGATAGATTTTGGGGTGCCCCCAATAAATGGGTGCTGCTCATCATGAGTAATTTAGGAGAGGGCATGTCAACCTCCAGAGCTCCAGAGGTTCAGATCCATGTGCCACGCTGCAGGACAGAGCTCCAGGCTCCTCTTTCAGCACCAGCATCCAGATTTCCATCAGGTGGCTGTCTCCACTGGGCAGAGGTGCCCACCAATGCCAGGAGCACACAGCCTCCCACTCATCCTCACATCCCATCATTACCTGCCTTCCATCAGCCAACACCATTGCCCTTGGGTTTGTATTCAAACCCATGCAGGTGTTTCTCCCCACCTTGGTCCTTTTTCTCCTCTGTTCTCTAGGTTGGAGTCTCCTTGCAAGGAAGATTTGTCCTGCATGAGTACCTTGAGATGACATCCAAATTACCTCCTAAACTTGTACAGGGGAAGAGGCAGTAATTTGACTTTTAGCTTCTTGCTTTCGTACCTTAAAACCTTTTTTCTAGGACTGATACAAGCCACTTCCATTTGAGTCCCCAAAGAGAACAGGCCAGGAGTGGCCTCCCTGGCCATCACCTCTCCTCCCCACTCACCCCAGCAGAACTCCAGGCTTCCCCACACACTCGGCTCATCCCCAACCTGCCACAGCAGCTTTTCCAGCAGCCTTTATCTCCCATCCAGGACCCACGTTCTCCCTTCCCTGATGCTCAGGCTCGCACTGGGATGTCTCAGGTCAGACTAGCATTGTTGTGCACCCCGAAGCAAACCGTTATCTGCCCCTTCATCAGGCTTTGCAGGAACCAGCTTAGCAAGAAGCAACCTCCAAGGGCATCGAGCAGGAAAACGCTCAGAAAATGGAGGCAGGAGATATAAAGCAAGCAGAAGGAAATAAATCACACCGTCATCGGTTTCAGCGTTCAACCTGGCGGGTACACAAACAGCGCCAGCGGCCGGGCAGCAGTTCTAAAGGTTAAAATAACACTGTTGTTCCCCACCCGTGTTTTTACTGGTTACTCCCAGCTCACTCCAATGCCAAGTCGGGCCAAGTCCCCATTCCTCACCCTGCTGCAGCGCACAGCATGTCACAAACCCT
>NW_010289876.1:7335-9923 GCF_000700745.2 Antrostomus carolinensis | reverse complement strand
TGCCGCCCTTGAGGAACCCCTGTCACCCTTCCCTCAGAGCTCAGAGCCCCCGCTCCGCTGCAGACAATGAGGATTTGGGTTCAACTGCCTGATGTGGGGGAGAAAAACTGCCCCATCTCGCTGTACAGAGCGGGACAAATCCGTCATATTAATGCCCAAGCGCTCTCCCTAGAAACTGAGGAGCTGTCAAAGCCATCAGAGATTAGGGGACCCAAGTACGAGGATCCCTGCGCTCACAGATAAAGGTGTTGTGTCTGTTCTGGGGAAGATATTGAAATTTTAATCTTTAGGGTCACGTGACTCATTAAATAATTAATGCAGATAGTCAGGAATGGATCTGTGGCCGTCAGTCCTCACTAGGAGTGATTCTCTCAGAAGTGAAACTCAACTCCTTATTACTGGAGTTTGTTTTCCTTTTTTTTTTTTTTTTTTTTTTCCCCACTTTTTAAAAAACCCTACCTGATTTATCTTGAAAGATTCTAAACTTCTTAAGCAAGCAGTAGGGTCTGTGTTGGTAAGTAGGTAGTGTGTATTTCTAGCTTGATGACTTTAATTGTTTGTGCTTGCTTTGTCTGCTGGGCATTTGCTTAACAAGTTTAATATTTAGAAATGTTAAATCTTTGTTTTAGCTGCCTTGTGGTCACATTACGGCTTTTGGTGATTAAGTGTTACCGAGGCAAACACATTTGATAATGTTCTAATTCACACTGTGGAAGGCTGAGTGCCACAGTGCAGGAGGACCTGCTTTGTTCAATTTTCCTGGCGTTAATAAATCACCGGCTCCTAATGCAGGGCCAAAAAAGCAATGGAAAGGCAGTGAGCATTGTAAAGGAAAAGTCATGGACGAATTTCTCTATGACTCATTAGTCTGAACGATTTATGTACGAACTTAAAGTGCCGCAATGAATATGAGAGTTTGGGATAACAACAAATTAAAAAAAAAAAAAAAAGAAAAAGTCATAGCGTTTGTAAAGTACTTTATTGCTACTTAGCAACTCTTTCAAGGAGCAGCATAGTTTGAAGGAGTGTGGCAGTGTAAAATATGGTGGCGTGACTTAATAGCTCCAAAATAAATAACAGAAAGTCACTGTCACCATTTTCAGATACACGCTCCATATTTAACACGAGTGGGGCAACCTAGTCACGACACGCTTGATCGATGATTATTTCCGTTTGTAATATGACTATTGATTAGGGATCAAAACGGCTAAGGTACGACTTTGAGCCTAAAATGCCAGGGGGTTCCCACCGTGCTGGAGCCGAGTGAAGCGAAAGGTAGAGCTAAGAATAACCCCAGGCGGCAGCGCCCGGATTCTGCGATCGTAGATTGAACTTTCCATTTTCTTTTGTGTTTGCCAGTAGATTTTAGCAGTCAGCGCTCTCAAATTTATGAGACGGCAATAAACAGCTTAGTAGGCTATTATTGCATTATTTTATGTAGACTGGAGTTCAACACCAAATTTAAAATTATTAGAGTAATTATGGAACTACTAAATTACCAAAGCAAAGTCTCTGCTCGAAAAGTTTTCCCAAGACAGACTTAATATTTTCAAGGCTCAGATGACACCCTTCCGCAAGAATTGTGTTATTTAATTATTAGCATTTACATTTACTGACAATTTTAAGATGCGTGAGATGGCTTTTATTAGCGAGAACGAATACGGGGGGTACATTATTATATCTGACAAATTCATATGTAAACGTGATTCAGTAAGTGGCATGCGGATAATCTGACTATTGTCTTTTTGGATTATGCAAAATTGTTTATTTTAGGGGAAGAAAAGCTGCCCAGTTTTTTTCCTCCTTCGATGGCTTTCGGCGTAGTTGATTTAAAAAAAAAAAAAAAAGAAAAAGAAAAAAAAAAAGCTTGGGCCCGATCCCGCCTCAGTGAGGTTAATTTGCGACTAGTGGTGGCAGGATCGGGCCCCGGCTAACCGTTTGAATAAAAGCCCAACCACAATACAACCCGCATTTAAACTGGAACACTTTCCGCGTTTTATTCAGCAGAAATGAACACCACGAGTTGTGTTTAATGTCTGTTCTTGATTAAATGATCCTAAACAAAGGTTTCCCAGAGGAAAATAAAGCAGACATTCATGTAACAAGAGTTTGGAATGACAATATTTCCAAACACTTGGAGACAGAAGGCATAGCTGTCTACGGGAAGAAAAAAAAAAAAAAAAAAGAAAGAAAAAAAGAAAAAAGAACCCAACACACAACCAACGCTTTTATTCCTCAGCTCCCCGTGCGCTCCACGCGGGTGGGAACCCACGCTCCGCACCGGGAGCCCGCGCCGGCTCCATCCCCGCCCGCTTCATCTCCCAGTGCCCCTGGCAAAGCATGTATCGCCTATGAAATACCTCCCCCCGCACTCCCCGGTAAGGCGCTGTTTCTTGCTTGTTTACAGGGAGCCCCGAAAAGAAGCCCCTCGGCCGAGGCGGTGGGAGCCGGGAGCGCTTCAGCCCAGCGCTGCGCAGCTGGAGGAGGTAAGAGCCGATCGCAGCTGTAAGCGAGCCATTTGCCTGGTACCTGCATGCAGCACAAGCCTGCTGGAATGAGATCGTTGTTGTTGTTGTGATAAATATTTA
>NW_010289876.1:6989-7261 GCF_000700745.2 Antrostomus carolinensis | reverse complement strand
TTCATCTTCCGTGGGTGGTGAATGCGCGTGTCCAGGCAGACAAAGAAGAGTATGGGACCTGAGTGATCGCCATCCTTATAAAGGCACTGGTGACAGGAAGGATGCAAAGTCATTTGAAGAGCGAAAGAGGTTGAGGATTTCTTTGTCCATTCTTAGCTCCTTCCCTAATCAAAGGCGTAAGGCGAGGGAGAGCGGGTTGGAGCCATCTCGGTGTTGAATGGCTTATCGCGGCTCGTTTGTTTTCCTCCTCCTCCCGGGGGTCCGCAGACCGT
>NW_010289876.1:3072-6936 GCF_000700745.2 Antrostomus carolinensis | reverse complement strand
GTAGGGATGTTAGAAAACCTGATTTTTGTGTGAATGCATGCACCAGAACGGATCGCAAATACGTTTCGGGTATTTGTCTGTCCTGGCCTGCTTTGCACGGGGTGGAGGTGGGTGTTTGGGGGTTCCGAGTTGCTGGAGTCCTTGATGCGCTTGGTTCTCTCCTTTGGCTGGAGAAATGTAATGCTTTTCGTAGTGACCATTATTTTATGCCGGCCGCTGAGACGGGAGGATTACATAGAATTAGCTCAAATTCCTGCTAGATTTACCTGGTTATTTTTGGACTCTGATGTACAATTAGTATATTTTACTACCTTTTAAAAGCGGCCATAAATTACAGGACTACAAGGGCTCTTTGTGTTGGCTTAATTGGCTGCTTAAATCTTAACTACAAAAAGGCACTGCAAATGTCTATTCACGCTTGTGTTAGGAAATAAAAAGCGAAAATACGGTACGAAGGAACACTCCTCCGGTGGCATGTACCCACAGCATTGCGTGCAGAGATATTTGGGATTCCTTAACGGACCCAACACTGGCAGACTCAGTTGACTCTGAGCAGAACTTCTCCCACAAGGGCATAGTCGATAGCTCTATTCTTTTTATCTGCTTGGAAATGATCAAAGACCATCTTTATCTGTATCAGACCCACAGATGTAGGTAAACATCTCTACGTCCCAGCAGATTTCAGGTCTTTCGAGGAAGGGAGGAAATAAATACTTATATCGTACAGTGATTCCCATTTCGTCTCCACACCGGACTAATAGGCTTACCTCTTAACAACTGGCATAAAAGTAAACTTGAAAGACAGTAAAAATTCTACATTTAATTATATTGAAGGTAACTTTAGAAAGCTTTAATGTTAAGAGTGGCTATTAGTGCCAGAGCTGGCATAAAGGGTCTCTCTGAATGGAAGCAAGTTATGAACTCAGATCTGTTTGTTGTTACTGAGCCTGGAATTTCAGCTCAGCTCGAAGCCATGTGTATAAAGCACAGAAAAATCAGTAGCAGACCTACTGATAAACTCCACTTTTTTTTTTTTTTTTTTTTTTTTTTTTTTTCTGCTAGAAACCGTGTTTCAGGTCTCCAAATCATCGAGGTAATAAAACACAATGTTGAATGTCCAGGAACAGGAACAAAGCAATATATGGGGTGGCAGGGGAAATCTAGCATCTGCGACTCTCAACATCGTTTGAATTTTTATTTGAAAACTCGTAATCACGGTACTAGAGCAAAGAAAGTTTTCTCCAAAATCGGCGGAAGGGAATCATTTTCCAGCTGCGATCCAGGACAGCACAAAGTTAGGCAGACTGCCCCTTCCGCCCTTCTGAAGCACACCCTGTGGAAGGTATTCACACATCAAGAAGTTACTTTTCTTAAGAATTAATTAGTTACCCCACTACATACACGAAGTTAATTGTTAAACAGTAGTTTTAGCATTAACTTGACCATTAATACTAATAAAGATGTTCATAGAAAGAGGGTTTTGAAGCCAATAACCATAGCTAGCGTTAAGGCATTTAAGCTGACTTATGATTGTGATTTATTGCTTTTGTAGTTTCTATTTGCTCAGGACTGTAACTTCTAAAGCCATCTTTCTGCTTTTGACGCAAAGCAGTCGATAACTTTTTACAACAGCCCCAAGAAAGACTTGCTCTGCTTTTTTCAACATCTGCTCCGTTGCCCATTAATTTCGGTTTCATTGTTGCAGAAGAACTTCTCTGCGTGTTTCTGTTACGGGATCTAAACGCACCGTATGTAAGAGAGCCGTGGATCCATCTCGAGTAAATATCAGCCTCGGCTTACGCTGAGTGCAAGGGCTGTGGAGTTACCGGTCCTGCTGGTAGTTACAGACTTGGACATGTCGTCTGTGGCGAATGCTCTCTCTTTTTCAAAGGTATAAAGTTTTATACCTTTATAAAGGTATAAAGGTTTTATGCCAGTTCTCAGTGAGGGATAATATACATATACCCTGCTACTAGCTTAGTCACTTCCATATGAAAAACTACAAGTTCTTCCTCTGTTGCCATGTCACACTGACTTTGCTGCGACGTCTACTACTATGCACTGTTCCTGATGGGTTTAAATTCCAGTGGCCTAGTTTTACAGTCCAAGCGAGAGTATATAAGGCTTGCACATAACACTAAAAATCACCTTTAAAAAGAAATCTCCTTCCATTCTGTTCAATGAAGTGCAGGTGAAACAGTCAGAGGGGGTATGCAGTTAGCTGAAAGTTTTATCTGATCTCATGGGGGATGGTGGAAAGATTTAAGCAAGGGTATGTACGTCATGATGCAAAATGCTGGATTCACAGACCTGGACCAGGAACACGTTAAAAGGGTGAAGTATCTGATTTTCTTTGACTCCTTACAGAAAAGTTACGTGAGTTGAGGGATTCTTTTGTTTGTTTAGTTTATTGTGTCAATAGGACAAGGTAAACAATCTTACAGGGCAGATGTGGTGTGTTCGCACACAGGCGAATCTGCCTGGCTCAGGGGCCGCGCATAACTTTGCTCTTTTTTTTTTTTTTTTCCCCTTAGGCAAAGAGCTCCCCCTCCCCATTTTTTTTTTTTTTTCATCGTTAGAAACCTATAATTTTGTGCATCACTCAAACTAGCTGTATAGGAAATGCGTAAGCACAGATTTAACAGCAAGGTCCCAAAAGGTTTTGCAAAATTCAGAGCCACGCCAGTGAACGAAGGTGTATTCTTCATAGTGTGTTACAAGGACAAAATCAACTAGCCTTAGAAGAGACTCTTTTTTGCCTTTGTCAGGTAATTATAGGTCTTTTAAGTTTCTACAGGAGCCCTGATGTAGCGTGTGGGAGTTGAGCAAGCCCTGTACAATGGCAGGGTAGAGGCGTCTGGGGGTGGGGGGAAGGCTGGTAATCGTCCCATTTAGAAGGGGGCTGGAAATAATAGTATTAAGATTTGGTCTTTCTTCGGGGGTTGCAGAGGACATGCGACATGGAGCAGAGCGGCGGGCCTGGGGAGCAAATGCGGTTAATTAGGCTAACTATGCCTAATCCCATAGTGCAGCGTAATCCCATATTATAAGGACTCCTCTTACCTTCCAATGGGCTTTGTGTAAAGAAATATTGGTGTGGGAGGAAAAATAATCAAACTAATCTCCCTCCCCCAGTCATCTGCATCTCTTGGATTTTTTTTTCCCCTTCCCTTAAAACTCTTCTTTAACATATTGGGTTAAGGCTTTAAAAAGCAAAGGCTCACGCTAAGAAACCCTGTTCCTTCAATGATTCCCTATTTCAAATAAAAGGATTTAAGTTGACGTATGACCACGTGAGCACATAATACAGCGCATTATTGTGGCATTTGGAGTGGAGACCCGGTCTGGCTCCGTCTGCGATTACGCTTTTCCAGTTTCTGTTCAGAGCAAGCACTGCTTTCTATTATTTTTTTTTTTTCCTCCTGCCCCCATCACCGTCCCCGCAAGAGCTGGTCATTTCGCTGACAGCTTTCGTTCCTTATGGAAAGGTTATTGTCGAGCCGAGAGGACGAAATGCTTCGTTAGAAAGGATGGATTTTATTTTAAGGTATTTCCGTTGATTGTTCATTTATGTGGTGAGTTATTGCTGTTCGAGGCAAAGGTCAGTAGCAGAGGCTGGAGCGAGCGCGGGTGTGTGCGGGCGGGTGTGTGTGCACCCGCAGCCAGGCTGCTTCCCCCTTTGTTTCAATTTGCTGCGGTAAATATTCAACTCTCCCCTCACAGCGACCAGAGCAGGGAGAGTTTGCTGCTTTATTTATTTTTCTCCATAGAGATCCCACACTGCTGTTGATGGCCAGCTGCCTCCACTCCAGCCCCTCACTTGCCATCTTATCATTATTTATGATCGGCTAGAGATGGGAAGCC
>NW_010289876.1:0-3040 GCF_000700745.2 Antrostomus carolinensis | reverse complement strand
CCCCCCCTTCATTTTATTTTATTATTTTATTTTATTTGTTTATTTATTTATGTATTTGGGAAAGTCGGAGACTTTTTATGCGGAGGGCAGAGGGGGGGTGCTCCTCGGTCGGGGTGGTGCTCGAGTGTGCGGCGGCGGTTGTTGTTGTTTTATGGGGGTTTGTTCGGCCGCTGCCGCTCTGTAAACCGATAAGTGTGCGATCGTGCTGCCATTTTATTTATGATGCTTTAGTGGTACTTTGTTTCCCGTGCGCGGAGGGCTGCATGGGCGCTCAGATCTGTGGTAAAGCTTCCTCTTCCCAAATAAGCCAAGGGGCTCCTCTTTATTTCTCCGCAGTGAGAATGAGCTGAACCAAGAGCCAGCCATGGCTTCTAGCAATAAATCAGCCTTGGAAATGTGGAGTTGTTTATTTTTTTTCTCTCTCTCTGAATGGGGATCTGGAAAGTGAGAATAAAAAAGGGAGGAGTGGAAATTTCTCCTAGGAGAACATATACTAGTCCTAAATTCATATCCATGCAGTGATTTACATAAATGTAGATATATCCGTACATATAAATATATAAGTATTTGCATATACTTATAAATATGTGTGCGTAGCTATATATAAAGAGTGCTCTTTAAATGTGGAAAATGAAAGATTACTTGACTATCTAAGGAGGGCAAAAAGCTGTATAAAACAACACTTCCCGGTGTGTTCCGGTGTTGGGAAAGGTCGGAGGGCTCCCGTTCACTCCGCGCCTCTCGCCTGTTCCCGCTGTACTGTTTTATGCCCGGTTACCGAGTGTTTGTAATTACTCATCCTCTAAAGGGTTGTAAAGGGAGGGAGAGAGGAAGAAAAGTGAACGATGATAAAAACTCTGCTGAAAACAATAATAACAAAAAGAAGGTTATTTCCACTAGGAGCTATTGGCGGCCGTTATGGGTTTCTCCCTTTCCTGCTCTCTAAGTCGCTCTCAGAGCAGAACTGACCCAAATAAATGCTATTTCCCCTTCTCACCATACTGAAGCACTTTGTCCTTTCTTACACCCGGCGTCTCTCTCTCCAGCGAGGGGAGGAGAACTGTTTCCCTCCCAGCTGTGTGTCTAAAAGCCAAGGTTGGCTTTGCCGTATTTTGAAATGGGACAAAACGAGCTTTAAAAATAAAGTGCAATCTTTAATTGCAGTTCAACTACTTGGCAGCGTTTGTGACCCAGTTCGGATGCATATTGACCCAGTTAAAACACTCATAAATAATACAGTCCTGCTCTAGAGCAAAAGAGAGCAAGAAGAGTTTTGGAGAGGAGGGGGATTTCGACAAGTTGTGTAAATAACCTCAGTCTGCTGAGCAAATAGCAAAGAGTCCGTTGCCATTCTTTACTGTTAGAGAGTAGAAACAAGAATTCAGACTAACCGCGGCTTGCTTCGATACTCCAGTCCTTCTCTAAGGCAGCTAATATCCCCTCCTAACTGTCTAACGACTTGGACAGGCACCACTTCCAGAATTGGTCCCCTTCTCCAGAAATTCTTCTCCTTGCTTTTTATCCCTAAGAGATGCCCCCAAATCAGCCTTGAATTATAGTGCTGCCTGCTTCCATTTCGGAGTATCCAAGGACAAAGCTATCTACAGGCATTATTTTATTCGGAAACGAAGAGTAATTTCATGAAAGGGGGGCAGTCCCGCAGAGTGAGACCCTTCGGGAAGAAAAGGCAGCTCATTTCTGACCCGGGAATCAGCCCCAAAATCTGCTGGTCCCTTCCTGAACTGAGCCCTATCGCTCTCCACGGAATGGAGCAGAAAGAAAATATTCGGCCTCTGGGAAGGAAAGACAGATAAAAGCAGCAGGGATCTGTGCGATGGGGCACTTATACCGCCATGATAGGAAACATAAAAAAAAAAAAAAATCATCTTCTCATGTTTAAAATTACCTCTTTGGGGAGAAAGGGGGCGTGGGGAAACGGGACTAGTAGGCGAAATCTCGCAAAATACTCTTTCCAGACAGTAAGACGAATGGAGGAAACACTTCAGTATTCCTATGAACCACTTCAGTTCTCACGATTAAAGTCCCTTGCAAATCCCTTCAGTTTTAAAAAGATCCCCCCCGTCCCCACTGTTAAATACAGACATGTAGTCAGAGCATCCCGCTGGAGATCGCTCCAAAGTTTAAACGCTCTCCCAGGAAAAGGCGGCCCAGGCTTTCGGTAGGGCTCCCCAAAGCGGCAGGCTCCCCGGCGTCCGCAGGTTTCCGCAGTCCCCAGCGCTCCCTCCTTTTCCAAATCCTCCTCTCCCGTCCGGGGGGCTCCGTCGGGGCGCAGCGCTGCCTCTCGCTTTTTGGCTGGGCAAGAAGGCGAATGGCAGATCAGCAGTTTCAGAAGAAAGTGTGGGGTTGATTATTGACTAAAAAGACTTTTTTTCTTCCGATGCGACATTCAAGGGATTGTTTGAAGCAAAACGCATACGCGGGATTTTTGCCTCTCCTCTCCTCCTACGCTGCCCGCTTCCCCTTTCATGTGGTGCCTTCTCACTTATGCCATAAGGAGCAAGTGTTTTCTGTTTTAGTGCTCTGTTTACAGCTTTGGTGCATGAAGTCATAAATCTTGCATAGCCATAAATGACAAAAACCATTGGTATGCATAAGAGGCCACCCCAGCCTTATAGTGCTTTTTATTTCTTGCTTGCCCCTCGCTTTGTTTGTGCTTTAAGATGACGCCGGGCTCCCTCGTGCTTTAAACGGAATAGTTATATTTTTAATGCCTTAATTAACCAAGTAATTTACACCTAGACATTATTCGGATCCTCCGCTTAATGCACGGGGCCCGTAGTCCAGCTACCGTCTGACTGAGGGGCAGGGGCCACAACTTTAAGTTCTCCTTTGCACTGTCGCTATCGTGTTTCTGTTGCATGAAAAGGGGACACACACGCCCTCCCCCCACACACACCCCTTTCTGTTGCCCGGAAAGAGGGAGGATACCACCACCCCTAAATCCAGGGGCGCTCGAGAATGGGGCTAGCGCCTTCCCCAACGCTGCCGAGGAGCAGGAGGCGAGGGCGAGCTGTGCGGT
>NW_010289875.1:0-13672 GCF_000700745.2 Antrostomus carolinensis | reverse complement strand
CCCCTCCTGCCAACAGCCCTTCTGCCAACAGCCCCTCTGCCAACAGCCAACAACCCTTCTGCCAACAGCCCCTCCGCCAACAGCCCCTCTGCCAACTCTTTACTTTTTAAATTGTTTTTTTGTGGGGTTTTTTGAAGAAAAAACCCAACAGCAGGAGGCAGGAATACAGCCGGAACACGGTGTGGGAGATTCAGACTGCTGAATCTGAGCTGCCTGTGGCAGAGAGGTTCATTGGCAACAGGAAGTGAAACAGGCCAAGTTGTGCTTTTTTGCCTTTTTTTTTATCTTTGTTCTCTTCAGAAGCCGGGCAGTGGTGGATCTGGTGGATCTGGGCTCTATATCCTTTAGCAGGAATATTTTCCATATTTGATGCCCAGCCACATCTCAGACTTTGTAAGGAAGGTCCCACAAGGAAGCTCACCAGGATTTAACTCTCCCTCTGGATAGCTTAAATGTCTCTTGATCCAAATATCCTTTGAGTTTCCAGGGCACATCCTATCTCACTCTCAACTCCTGACATCTGCTGCTACACTTGGTGTTTGCAGACAGTCAAAAGCAGATTTTTAACTAATATTGTTATGGCAAGAATTCAGTTCTGATTTCCTACAATGGAATTTCCAAATTCCACATTTTCCAAAGACGGGGTCAGTTTAAACAGAAAATGTTCCTCACAAACACCAAACCACCAGTTCTAAACTCTTCTTAAACTCTTGCTTACCTTTTTTCTTTCCATTAAAGCTTCCAGACATCAGTTCTACTTTATGCTTTTTTATTTGAAACTAGCTGGCCATTTTTCTGCCCGCAGCGCTAAACCTGTGAGCCAGGTTGTCATGTGGAACCTCAATCCTGAATACACCCCAACTCTGCCACCGCTGCTGGCACCAGCCAGCACCGCCCCTTTGCACTGTCCCCCTCTCTCCCTCACCTCAGCGTCACAAGCCGTATCCTTCCATCCCTCCTTTTCACTGCTGGGTACAAGTCTCCAGTCATTTCTAAACGGCTCTCTGTGACTTTAGCCTTCCTCTGTCAGCTTTTATAGACATCACTCCTTGATAGCTGCCCTGCCTTTAACTGCCTCTTTGTCCTTTTCTCTGATTATGGTTTCCACATTCCTGCAGACAACACCGTGCCAGGAAATCCCTGCAAAACTTCCTGACCATCCATTTTTGCTGTGTGGGCTACAGCATGCCACTATACAACACAAGTCAACTGTTGTTTGGTAAGATTACAGCTCATTTCTTTCTAGCCACATATTTTCTTCTGTCAGTCAGGATATGGACTGAATGTCTTGCAACAAAGTCCAGCATTTGCCTACATCGCTCACGCTGGGGGTGCCAGGTGCCAATGCAATATAAAAAGTAGGTTTTTATCTCTACAATACTCCCATCACCAGCTCTGCTCTCTTGATGTTTCGTTTAAGCACGAGATCTCGGAGCTGTGTCATGCAAGAAGTCACCAGCAGTGAAATCCTTCTATGGTAGCAGCAAGTCAGCACCTGTTTATTCCAGGCATTTGGCGCTAGTCTACACACAGAGCAGCGTTTTTTCTTACACCGTTCTGAATCTGGCTGCGGTACCAAAAGTTGTTTTGACGGTTGAATGACAGATTCAACTGAGACTCCCCAGATGAACACACACATTTGGTGATAGCTTGAACCGGCTGGCTGATGCTCAGCAGGCCAATCCATGGGAGTTTAACGTGCTTAGGAAGCTGCCTTGTTTCAACTAGACCATTCAAATTAGTTCTCCTTGGCTGTTAATCATCTCGAGTGTCCTGTCTGTCTAGGCACCCACTCAGCATCTGGGCAGCAGTCCTACTGTGTCTTCTCTCTGCGCCATGTGCTCCACCTGAGAAACTGAGGAACTACCCTTACGTGGCCACAACCTTCCCCTGTGCTGCCATTCTTATTAGTGAGACACAAGCCAGCGGTGTGGGTAGGAGGCAGCTAATGAAGAGATGCTTTGTGCACTCAAAGGCAGGGCTACATTAACCCACCATGACTCTTGGAAGCAGCTACTGGGGTGTTCCTGTCAGTTTAACTAAACCCAGGTGAGCCACTGCCAGCAAACCTGCCAAGCCTGCAATCCTTTACAGACACCTGATGTGAGAGCTTCCAGTTTTCCCTGAAAGGGTATCCAAGTATTTACTACAAAATGCCTTTGCAAGTATTTATTTATTCAAATATCCTTTAATAGTGGATGCTGCCACGTCCATGAGCAGCTTTGGAGGATTTGCCAGAGCTTTCCCAGAAAGCTACATCAGAAGGGACATTAATAGTGAACCAAGATGTCAGAAAGATATAAATGGAAAAATACTTTACTGTCCTGATTAACTCAAAACCATTTTTATATGTGTAACAAACAGAAGGTTATTAACCCACTGAATAGCAAACAGCAACAAAGTCTATGAAAGAACTGAATATGGAAATAATATTCATTGTTGACTAGATCTACCAATACTGATTGTAGGAAGAAAGAAATAAGCTGCTTTTGGTATCTTACCTCTCTCATGCATCACCCAGACAGAGAACATAAAGTAGCCAGAAGAGAACACATGCTTGTGTCTGTTTGCAGGCATGTATGGGAATGGTCTGCACTTTGAGGTGTACATACTTTAAACCTGTTGTGATGGAAGCAAATTAATAAATCATGAGATTCTGCAAATAATTGAAATATGGATTTCTGCAAGACTTAGTAATTCTAGTGTCCAACAAGATCAGAAAAATGAAATTCAACATAGTTCAGGTAGGCAGACAGCTCGATAAATCCATGCCTGGACCTACCTGAAATATTCTACTCCAAGGAGATTCAAAGAAAATGATAATGACTACAAAAGAGCTGCAGAGTGACAGAGACTTAGGTAAGAGGCTGTGGGTTTTTTAAGGTTTGTCACTGTGGTCTCTATTTGAACCAAGGCTGCACAATAAATCACTTTTGGTTTTGAACCCAGTCTGCAATGATAAAACGTAACAACAAACTTGAACCCAGACATTAGTATCTGGGTTGCTTCTCTGGAGGGACGGCAGTTTGACCTACACTTCAAAACAGTGACCAACCTGACACGAGAGCAAGCTACTCAAGTAATGTAATCATGTGTAAAATTCAGCATGATTTTCAGTTTCAGATATATTATAGGATCAATAGTCTATGCTGTTCGTGTAAAAACCATATTGCAAAACTCAGGGGTGACTCATCTACTAATGTGGATATTTTTCTTGCATTTCAGTCCTATGGACTGATGCACATTTGCCAAATGGTTCTTCCCTTGGAATT
Organism: Antrostomus carolinensis; assembly: GCF_000700745.2. NCBI lineage: Eukaryota > Metazoa > Chordata > Aves > Caprimulgiformes > Caprimulgidae > Antrostomus > Antrostomus carolinensis. The sequence goes on along the minus strand of NW_010289875.1, from coordinate 10,400 downwards.
TACAGCCCGTACCAGCCTGAAGGGAGGGAGCCCGAGAGTTCTCTTGCGATGGAAGTTTGAGAAATCCTGCACCTGTAGTTTGTTGAATCTGCTCTATCTCAGTGTCTTGCTTGTGGCCACATTTAGTCAAGATTAACATTCAGGTAGCAACTGCTAATGAGTTAAAATACTGTTACAAAATACATAGTATTTTAGAATGGAATTCAGTAGCCAACTAATCAAGACTAGATTGCTAATTTTTCTCCAGACCTTTGCAGGCAGAACTGACAGTATGAGCCATTACTCAATTTGTCTCTTGCCTCTGCATGCACCTTGTGGAACAAATACATAGCAAGGGACTGCACCATCCAGACTAACAACCTTTATGAGTCCAGTACACTTCATGAGCAGTCTTCTGTTACCAAAAACCTTCAAGAAAACCAGCTGGACACCTGTTCCACTACACACTCAATTGGAAAATATCTGCTTGGAAGATTCTCATTCTATAAGTTTTAAGAAATACTATATTTTTAGTTACTGCATCCTGTTTACCTCCTCAGCCTGCATTTCCTTTTAAAATGCTTTCTTTCACGTTGCCTGGGTAATAGCACAAAACACATTGTGGATCCAGCGTAAGCACACTTTAATTTTGTGATAGGAGTAAACAAAATATACACACTCCATACTGTAAAATTCACTGTTTTCATTATTACTGACAAATAAGCTGTACAGAAATTCAAACTTCCTGCAATGTAGATCATGCTTTCGGGTGGGCAGGGAGCCTAGTTCAGACTCTTCTCCTACACCTTTTTAATTAGCAAACAAAATGCAACTTTATGACAAATTTCTGAGGGTGCTTACCTAAATAACTCATTTCACAAGGTAACATTCTCCTCAGTTGTTTCCATATAATTCTGCCTCAAAAGGTATAGCAGAAGAAATTACAGTTTCAGCTCATCATCACAAAGCAGTAAAAGATGAATACACTCCGATTCTATCAACTGTTCCCTCCTTCTTCTCTGGAAGAAAAAAAAAATTAAAAAAATAACAGAAGAAACCTTCTTTGCAAGTGAGAACATTTTGCATTAACATCAGACAAAGGAGGAAGCTGTACATCGCTGGAACAGAGCTTCCTCTTCTAGCTGAGATTTATTAAAGCACAGAACAGCTTGTGGAGGTCAAGAGAAGGGAGGCAGTTTAGTTACTATGCACCAAAGATACTATTTTGCTAACCAATTTAACTGCTTTGCCTTTACCATTTTTTTAGCTCAAGCTCATTTTACTGGCGTACCTGATAACTGGATTTCTTGCATTTTAGGATTCTGGATGCTTCTGACACAATTATAGCAGAAAAGGGCTGTGAAATCTGCATGGATTTGGGTAGACAACTATGGAATTAAATGTTTGTTTAACCTGTATTTTGACTTTTCTATCACAGTGAAACATTCATCCCCAGAAGAACCGTTAGTTGACCATTGCAGTCTTCACTTTTATACACCAGAGCCCTCTTAATTAAGAAGACAGCATAACAGATAAGGAACCATTTATTATGAGTAATGAAAAACAGTCAGGCATTGACAGAACAAAAATGGGAGCCTTTCCCTATGAGGCCTTTTTCTTCCTAGCCTCGGTATCTCCAGAACACTATTCTGTAAGTGAACACAGTATTTTAATCACTGCAGAGAATGTAAAGGTTAGGGTTAACTAAAAACTTGAATGAACATAGATTTAAATTAAGAATAATCTAATTTAGTATTGAGAATGTCTTCCCAGAAGAGCATCCTGCACATACAAAATTTATTGTCACTCTTGACGCTTCCCGTAAGGCAAAGTGCTAGCTGTATTCACCCTTGTGGTAAGGGTAAGTACATGAACTCCCTATAGCCATGCATAAATATTAGCACTGGGAAACAAATCCTGCCAGCAACAAGAGAAAAATTTCACCATTTCTAAGCTCTCAGTTATACTTACCCCAGGATGCTGTTGTTTATGACAGTTATTGTGCAAATATTTGGAAGTACTTAAAGTTATGAAGAAATTTAGATAAGAAATTTGGATTAAAATATATCTATACTATCACTAATAGGTACCCACCTTAGGCAGAGGGTAGCTTCCACTCCAACAACAAGAGAACAAATGCAGAAAGTGGCCAGAGTCACTCTTTTCCTGGGCATCTTCTGTTTGATTTTAATCAGCTAGTGATAAAGAAGTCCGTGAAAACCTTGGCCAATCAGACATCTGCTTTTAATGAAACAACACCAAAAAAATCCATGAACACAGAGCAAAAAAATGTAAAGTGTGGGCAGGATAGTCTATCAGTTATACTGGTAATTGGGGAGGTGAAGAGTTGGGAAGAATTCCCTGCTCTGCTACTAATTTCCTTTGCTAAAGCAAAGGGACCTCAAGTCCCTACCTCTCAAGTAAATGGTACCATTGATCCTTAAAAGGGAGTAAGAAAACAATGAACATTAAAACTCTGAAACACTTATACAGTTCTACTTAACATCTGATTTTTGTTAATTAATGCACAAGATGTTTTCAGGCTTCAGCACTTGGTTTTTCAGGCTCTATTTTGCCTCCAATATTGTTTACAAAATTTGCAACCACAGTAATAAAACCACAATATGAATAATTTATATTTATTAATTACTTAGCAATACTAAACTAAAAAGTAGACACATTCATATCTTACATTTCTACCTATTCATTCCATTCTTAATCTCCTTCCATCTGCTCTGTACAACCAGTGATTTTACCTGGTCTGGAGATGGTCTCAAGAAGTCTTCCATATAAAATTACAAGGTATATGAACAAAGCCTGGCACTCCTTTCTGGCTTGGAATCATGTTGGCATTTGCACACTTTACACACTTTTGATAAAGCATAATAATACAGAATCTCAGGCTGCTAATAAAAGAATTTTATTCTCATGGTTTCAGTAGCTACTTTTACTTAAGAGAAGTTCAGCACCAGCGAAAGAACTATTATCCCTTTGTTCTTGTGAGCCAGCAAGCAGCAAAGTCTCTACTCCATACTTCAAAGTAGCTTTTCAGATGCTTTTCATTAATAGTCGATATTTAGTTTTTAATCATGTCCCCTTGTTATGTAATACTGTTGTTTTAACCAAAAAAATAACACCTATCAGAAAGTAATACTCAATGCTACAACTCTTATCAGTAAGAGCATTAGTATCAACCTCAGCTGGTATATTTACTTGAAAAAAAAGTGTTATAAGAATTTATAATTGTAAATCCCTAAGTTAAATGAAGCTAAGAAGAACTTTTGTTTCAAAGCCTAGAACAGTTGCAGGAGTTTAACTAACTTCATCAGAGTCATGGAAGAACTGCAGTCACTCAATTTTCCAAACTGTAAAAAAAAGATTTTCTTTACCTCATAACAAGGCTTGTGTCAATAGAATGTTTTTTGACTTAGCTGATTAAGATGCTTCCTTTAGAAAGAATTTAAAAGTAGAGAATATGGACGGTGTAAACCAGCAAAGTGATTAATCTGTTCAAAAAAGCCAAATATAACTCAAGCCACCTCACTGCCTCCATTATTCCTCCCCTGTTAGAAGTTCATAGTGCAGTCCTAACAGAAAAACAAACCAGTCCTACATAGCCACAGCATTAAAATCAGAAAAATCCAGCAGTGGAGCAAGAAGTTACCAGACTCCACAGGTCAGAGGCATTCAGCCCTTTCATCCACTCACCTGTTTCCAGCAACAGGCCTGTTTGCTATTTCCTTGTCTGCTTCAAAGCTCAGTTTTCCCCTGGACTTCTGCAGAAGTTAAATTTAATGCTCGAGTACCTATGTATAAGAATTTTGGTAGTGTAATTTTCCAGTTAAGGCAAATACCATATTATGTGATAACACCACAGCCCACAGATGTCTGTAGTTACACTGTTTTAACCTATTTTGCTTCCCATATGGGATTAATCCTCATATATTGTATAACTGCATTCACACGAAGGGATGTACCACTTGAACCGTACCAGTATGGGTTGTGTTGCTTATGCTCATGTACAGGTTACAACTACATCCATTGCTCCATTAATCTCTATGGCAATTTGCTATAAAATACCTACCTGTCACAAATACATATTTCCTTCCCTGTTGGGCACTAATTTTGTATGAGCGAAGGTGCTAGAACACATCACATACAAGCAGGAATATATCTCAAAGAACTGCAAGTTTACTGTTCTAGATGATCCCGGGAAAAAATGAACTTTGTTGCAGAGTACTTTATATACCTCCTAATCAACAATTAGCAGCCACAATCTGGGTGGCTGACAATTGCTGGTGAGGAGGTAATTAAGTGATATCAACTATGATATATTTTGCAAAAGCAAAGAATTTACCAGTTTAAAAGGTAGGACCATTTTTAAAGTGTAATTCTTTATTTTAAACCGAGTATGTCTGTCTTTTTAAAAAGAGCTCTAGTTAAAATAAAATGTGAAACAAGGGCAGCCCACACTACAGTGAAATCTGGAATCACTAAGTACCAAATACACAAGCAGTCCGGGTTTACTGCAGAAATTTCAGAGAAAGTCAAAACAGCAAACTAGTGGGTGTTACTGAGTAAGTGGCTAGAAATAGCCTGTTGAGGGCTGAACCAGCTTTTTACAACACTAGCTTCATCTGCAGGTGCAGAAAGAAAGTGAATTCTTCATTTCAGTGTATTCAACAAGTTCATTTTGATGACTGGTTCATTCAGAGATGAGGACTAAACTGAGACTTGAAAAAGGAAGCCAGCTTGTTTTTCCCCTTTCCAAACTATGAGCAAAATCAAGGTACAGGATGATTAGCTCTAACTTGAGGGAAGATAAGATCTGGTAGTATTAATATCTTGGAAGGTGGGGGAGCTAAAAACAAATTTTCATCTCTCATTATTGGTTCCTTTGTGCATTTTAACTGAATCCCATCTAATTGTAACTTAACAGGAATAATCAGTTAAAAGCTCACAGCATCTAAAAGACAAAAGATCTCAAATAGTCTCTAACAACTTAAAAAACCAAAATCAAAAGTTTGAGTAGATATATGTTGACATATCTTAATGACTACTCCTGTCCTTCTGACTGACAAAAAGTAACATCCTGCCAACCACAAGGAATCTGCTTTTTTAAAAGAAAATAATTAAGAATTATAAATGTAAAATAAGATTAAAATAAATCATGTAAATGAAGATTTCCTGCTTCCTATTTTAAATCATGAATCAATTATTTAAATCTCTGGTTTAAGCCAACAATAGAGAAAGGAAGCAGCAAAAACAGGCTTTTAACTTCTGGAATCAAATTTATATACAAATAACCATTCTCAAATACATGTCCTTGTTTTCTTCAAGCAAGAATACTGATGTTTATTGTCTCCTCATAACACGGCAGCATTTCAGAAAAGGCAAATTAATTACTACCTGCTTCATATTTCACATCCTTGTGTTCGTTCCAAGGACTGAAAACTGACACAGCAGTGGATCTCATGACTGCTTTCCATCAGGTGTATTAAACTGACTGGCAATTAGGTCAGGCTTTGCAGGTAGCAAAGCAAGAATTTCTCACACTCAGTTCTGTAGAAATACGTGCTAGAAAATGGCAATTTTGATTTCTGTTTAACCCTTCCCATAACTATTTTGGCATTCAAGCCAGTCTTTCATCATTACTTTAATTTCTGCTGCTTTTGTTTGCTGTCTTATTTTGAAGTCAACTGTTTCTCACTAACAATGAGGGAAGAAATCCAATGTATTCTGAAGAAATTATGTCCATGTTGTGTACAGTGAGCACCTATCAGGTGAGCATTTTACCCTGATCCTAACATTAATGACTAGGCAAAGTCTCAGTTTCCCAGCTGACAATGCTATCTGTTTAAGTAATACTTTAAGCTTATCCAAATAAAGTTTAGAACAAGGTCATTCTGGTTTACCCAGGTCTTAAAACAGCACCTTCCTGCCAAAAGTCTGAGCAAACATCACCATAAGAATCCATAAGGATTTTCTGCAGTTCCAGAAACTGTTTTACCATGACCATTCCTGGCAAGTTTGATTCATACTAGAAATCTTACCCCAAAAATCACATCAAAACACTTTGTTTAGGTGTCACCCTTCAGTGAACAACTTAGTCTACATCTACATGTGTTCTCCCCGGCTCAAGCAATCATTTTCCATGCTTCATGCCACAACCAAAACCTTTATCTCTGGTCAGTGACCTGGGTGGAATACTGCTGGATTTATGGCGGAATGACAGACAGACACATGGCGAGGTTTGAACATTAAAGCCATTGTGGTTTCATGTATCAGGGAATGGAAGACAGGACCTGCTCCTATTTCTGGCTCCAGTACAGGCTTCCTCTGACATCTTGGGCAAGACATTTTAGCACCAGGGACTGCCACACATGTCCATCGTAACTATTTGGACTCTTAGGGAAGAATGGAGATTCTTACCTCTACAGGAGATCAGGAAGAATTAGTGTTAACCCAGGGGGACTCTGATCTGAGCTGGAGAATCTAAACATTGCTACAATACAAGTAAATATAAACATTTTCATCATACTCTGCGGGGAGGTATGTTCTGAAGAGATGTGCTGCAGCAGCTGCAGCAATTCCTGTACCAGGTTTCTCTCTGTTTGCCATGCTACTGGAAACCCCCCCTTCTTCACACACACCCCCAACTTCCCAGTGAAACATGAGCCCAACAACATTTGAGTAACAGTTCAACTTTTGAACTTGTTACATAGGAGTAGCCTTGAACTTCACAAAATACTTCTGGCCAGACTGATGTGTTCAGCACAGGCTCAGTCCCCTGCTTTATTTATAGGTCATACCCAACTGGAAACAAAACAGCTTCTAGTCCTTGTTATGCTCTTACTCAAGCCAGCAGGAAGCTATGAACTGAAGACAAAATACAATGAAGTGCTGTCTCCTTTTTCCCAAATTCTCTCTTAACAAGGTATTTTCAGAGCATTTGTCTTAATGATACACATCCATGGTAGCAGCCAAATGTTACCTTTGCATACAATACATGAAGAAGTAATTTGGATTTTGCTACTCACAAGCAAACTCAGCCAAGGCTCATTCAACAAGAGACTCCTCAGAGCAAACTGCTGTCAGGGGACGCACAGCAAACACAAGTGTATGGGGGTAGACCAGTGCACCACAGCTCAGCAAACTGACACTTTTTCCTGGTGACAAGTTTGGATCCAGAAAATGAGCCCTTAAAAACACTTAGCCTTTACTGTTAAGAAAACAACTTGTTTGCTAGATATCAACTGCAAGAAATTCAAGCCTGCCAGCATTATAATGGACATGTAAATGGTCCCTGTTTGCCTACCAGGAACTTTTTTTAAGCCTAAAAACTGATACCTCACATTGCTACCATTTAAAATGTCTCTTCACTTACTCCAGCATGTAAAATCAGAAGAACACTGCAGAACATGTTAGAGGGAGCTACATCTATCTTACCATCAGCTTTTTGTTTATGCCAAGAAGCTGAAGTAGGGGAGCAGATGTTGCTAACAGTGTGAATCCAGCTGGAAGACTCTCTACTAAACAGAAACTATCTCCTAGTGTAATCTGTGATCTGTGTCGTGAATGAGGAACTGGGGGAGAAAGTCAAACGAAAGACATCATATTGGAGCAGAGTAAGATGCTGAATGTGAAACCTTGATCCTTTTTAAGGTGACAGAAAAACTTCCAGGATTTCCTATTCTAACCACAAGATGAATGATTATGATAATATACCCTTGCCAGGGGAAAAGATTAATGCAGTAAGGACCACAGCAAATGGCTGAAGGATCTGAACAGTCATTATACAAGAAATGGTCTCAGGAAAGAGAAAGTAATCTAAACTCTTATTGCCCTTCCATTTAATGCCGAGATGGGAGAGATGGTTACTGAGAGGCTGCATGCCAGAGACAGTAAAACAAAGTTAAGAAAATCTCCTATCTTGAGATCTTTTCCTAAAATGTACTGCACGTTGCCTGAGCAAACAGTAGGATAAGGTGTTTGTGCATAGGGAGCACAGAGGGTTGATATTAACAGAACAGAAGATCACTTCAGCCAGCCAGGGAAAGGCTTTTATCTCTTTTCAGATAGCCTGTTGTGTTTAAGGACAGGCAACATGAACTGTGAGCCAACAGAGTTCCCACTCTGTTGTGGCATGACAGCTTCATTTTGATGACAGGATTCCACAGAGTCTTTATTGCTGTAAGGAAACACTAAACTCGTTTATGTCTCGGTCACACACATGCCCTCACCAGCAGTAGCCATGTTCTATATTCTGTAGCTGCACACAAGGTGATTTGACAGAGTAAAGTTGGAGTACTTTAAGTGGCCAATGCTTCCTACAAGGAAACACGTATTACTTTTATAAACTAGGGTTGACTCTGCTGTCAGAATAAAGGAATCCAGGTCATCTGTGGCAGCTTAAACCATATCCTTTCCCTCCCAGCTCACAGCCTCCTATGTTCCTTACAAGGAAAATCACACACAAGCCATAGGGGACTGCAGAAGACTTCCCTTCTTACGTGACTGCCAGAGAGTGACCTAATGGTGAACAATTCCGGATTATTTTGATTAACAGAATGTAACAGAAATGGAATTTCATATAACCTTTCAGTCTTCATTGCTGTAGTTAGGTCCTCTATTAATAGAACTGTCAGAAACGTGTACTTGTGCCTGAATTGACATCAGGTACAGAAAGTTGAGTGAGTGAATTTAGTGCTGGCTTAACTAACATTGTGAACAAAGCCAACCTTTTATTCCTGAAAGAGAAATACCATCCACAATGGTGTCACTTCCCATCAACACGCCTGAATTCCAATCTGGGTGACTGTCTCTTAGCATAATAAGTTTACAAAATGCCCTTGCACATGATAGCTTTCTATGTTTAAATGGATAGATTGTTTTTAAAGATTAAACGAACCTGACTGAAGCAATACAAATTACAAATACAAAATACATTTAGGAATTAAAGTCAACCTATAAAGGAGAAAGACTTCCACAAAGACTTTCTTTGGCTAAGAACACCATTTATGAGATGGATTTCAGTAACAGTAGCACACACTGCAGTATGTCTTGTATCATCCCAGTTTAATCATTGAAGGAGACACAGATTTAATCAGAACTGCAAGAATATCTGGGAATAGTATGCTGATTAATTGTCCTAGCACAGTAATGAAACTCTCAGACTATACTAGGCCTTCCAAATTGTAGCACGGGAAATTACTTTTGCATTGCCAACTCAACACATTTCTCTTATAGGCTAGTTCTCTTTCCTTCATTGCAAGCCAAGGTTGGTGTTCACAAACAAAATAAACCCCTGCTACTAGGAAAAATAGAGAGAGCTGTTTTTCTAAAGGATTTGAACATTTTTGGCAAACCGATACAGGATAAATCCTTTTGTAGTAACTTCTTTCTGCAATAGAGCAAGGGAGTTTCCTTCTTTTTGTCACTGGTAATAATGATTTATCCAATTAGCCAGAAACCGCGTTTCCTTGAGAATTAAAATGAAATTCAGAGAATCCAATAGGATGCTCCAAGTCTATGGCAGAGGAGCAGAGCACCCCATATCTTTTATTTCAGAGTCTCACACACGTTTATCACAGTTTTTTCACAGTCAACACATGACTATAGAGACAACTTGTATTTTTATCCTTCCCTGGCCAGTTATTTAATTCTTTGGGATAAACTAACCTAATTTTTAGCTCTTCCTCTCAGCAGTGCCTGACAGACCTGCAGTCATCTTCCAAAAGCTCCTTTTCTGAAGGCTTTTGCTGGAGATCCAAAATCAAGCCTACATCCTTCAGGGATAAACTATCCCTGGGGAGCCCCTTTACCTCACAAACACAAGGAGGTTGATTTAGGCCTTTTATAACTCTTTCTCTTTCCTGGGCATGTCTTCAGCACCGCAGCTCGCTCCCCCTCACACAAGCATCCCCATCACACCCACAGACAAAAATCTACATTTTGCAGCAATCCTGCATGAGCAACTTTCAACCAGCAGCTGCTAGCTCTTTTTTAGCCTGCTCTTTTTAGCTGCTTTTTTTAGCCTTTCCTCAGAAACTCAAGTATTTTACCGGGTTGGGGAGATGGTTGTAGTCTTGAGGTCAAGAAGGACTTTGAGGAGGGACAAAACGCCCAGAAAGCTTTTACTTACTGCCCTGTATCTGAGAACAGTCTGGTGCAGTGTGGTGACTGAGGGAGGACGTGTCCCTCACAGGGAGCAGCCAGCTATCCCTCAGGAGAAGCCCCTCTGCCCTCAGTGAGGTGCCGCGCGGAGGCAGCCAGGAAAGCGCCCAGCGGCACAAGCACCGTGCTTGGCGGGACCCCTCCCCTGAGGAAATCCTCCCTCAGCGATCGCTCTCCCCTCCCGCCCTGCAGCCTCGGGCTTTAAAAGAGGAGGGGGGAGAAAGATGAAGGACCTTCTCAAGATG
>NW_010289874.1:9952-10219 GCF_000700745.2 Antrostomus carolinensis | reverse complement strand
CCTGCGGGGTCGCCTCCCTCCCTCCCTCCCTCCCGTCCGTTCGGGGCACGCCCGGCCCTCGGGATCCGTGCGGAAGGCCCTTCCGCCCCGCCCTGGCCCGGCCCGGAGAGAGCGCCCGGGGATACTCGGGCACCGCGGCTCTGTGCTTGGCCGGGTTTGCCTTCACCTTCAGCGGCAGAGCTCAGGCTCACAGCAGCGTAGGGTTTCTCGTTGCTGGTCGCCCTTCTGCTGACCGAGTGGCGGGCGGTGGGGGCAGGTTTACTTAAT
>NW_010289874.1:1098-9871 GCF_000700745.2 Antrostomus carolinensis | reverse complement strand
AGCAGATGTGTGCAAGAAATTCTGCTAATGCGGCTGTAGCTTAGTCTTCCAAGCTTTGGTGAGGTTAAAACAATAAATACAAGCTCTGCAGAGCTGATGTTTAGAGTTTAGAAGTGTAACTGAGCACTTGTTCCATTGCGATTTATTTTTTTTTTAAATGCAAAAGCTGTTTACTGTATCATTCACTAATGGATTATGTAGTAACATTAGAAGCCTTTAATATGTATTAAATTAGTGGTGTTTGAGTCAATTCTTCATAAAGTTTGAAGCCCATTATTTTTCCTGCCATTCTCCTTTATGTAGTTCAAGATAAAAGTAGTAAAACTTTTGGGAGAGAATTTTAATCTGAAATGCTATCAGCTTAATTAATACTTGATCTGAAAATGTTGCTTGATTTTTCTTTTTTGGTTCTCTTCCTTTTCAGCTCAGTGATGAAAATGAACAGTTAGTCAAGAAGTTGAAAAAACTACAAATAAAAAATAAGGAGCTAGAAAAGAATCTGAGTCAGATCCAAGAAAAACTGCACCTGCAGCAGTTAATGCATGACTATGTCACAAGCAGAGAGTAAGAACTGTCAAACATTTACCTTGATGTTCTTGAGGTGAACTAGGCCTTATCTGTTCTGCATAATTGAGGGGCCATCTGTGAACAGGATGGTGGGGATGGAGAATGCTGGAGGCGTGTAAAGGAACAAAGGATGGCTGGGGAAGCTTGGACAAAATTTATTGTTGTAGTGAAAGAAAGTTTTAATATCAATAAGTAATACCCCTGCTTAGCCAACATGTTGTCTCTAACTGCAAAAAGTTTTAGACTGTTTTTCCACCAAACAGTAGTAAGGTAGTTAAATTGTATCAATGCTGTTTAAAAGATCTGGAAAGTGATCTCCTTCAGCTTAGGAGCTGAAAAGCAGTAGTGCTGGTGCTCTGGGGAGGGTCCTGCCAGCGTTTAAGTCCTAGTTTGCAAATAATTTCAAGTTCAAATTTTGATGTTTATGATCCTGTATGGAAACCTACTGTATGATCAAACTGAAAAGTAACTCAGCCTTTTTCAGTTGCTTTGTTTGAAACAATTAAAATTGTAAAATCTAATCTTATTAATCTGTTGTGTTTATTTCAATTAAGTGTTCAAGTTCAAACGGAAGCCCACTTATGGCATAAGGGTGGATACAGCAAGGATCTTATTCTAGAGGGTGACAGTGTCAGGTGAGTTCTTGGAAACTGGTTCTTCACAGAATTAAACATTCTTCTCTGTAGGGTATAATGTGTTGTTCATGGCTAAGACAGTTGAATTTTTGTTAACTGTTATGGAAGTGGCTTTCAGCCTTTGAAAAATGGAAAATAATTTTATTTACATTTTAAAAGCAAGTACTAAGTCTTGGATTAAACTTGAAAATAGCACTAAGCAAAGAACAAAATGGATTTCTTTCTCAAATCTTTCACTGTGGAAAAATTGAATGAGCTAAGGAAGCTTGTTATAGGTATATAAAATCTATAGGCTGGTACTGTTTTCAAAATAAGCCAGACAATCAATTCTACTTTTCAGTCTAGTTGATTTTAGAAGTGAGCCACTACTTACTGCAGTTTGTCAGTTAATGCTGGAAATAAACTCTTGTGCTTTTATTATACAACAGATACATTTTTGCTTTAAGAAAATATATATTGAAACACTTTCATGACTAGGCATGCTACATAAAATATAGTTTGTCCCTCTATGGCTTGATTTTACAATAAATAGGCTGCTCCATTCTATCAAAGGCAACTTTTTGTCCACTTACAGAAAAGGGCTGTGGATCTTAGGAAGACAGAGGCAGTCCCTGCCGCGTGTGATTCAAGCACCCTGGGTTTAGTGTTTCCTTTAAGTGGCTGCAGAAGGCACGTTTTTTCTTCTTCTTCTTTTTTTTTCTTTTCTTTTTAATACCTTTATAGTGTACCAGACTCTTTGCAAACCTCATAGGAAGGCTGGGTGTTTAGCTCTGGGCTTGGACTGAGTGCCTAATGTAGAAGAATTCTGAGTTACTCTTTGAATCTAGTACTGGACCTGGTTGTGCATAAATAACCTGACTTAGGTTTTTTTTCCTAGCATCTATTTGTATGTTCTTTTACAAATCTGTTCTGTACTGTAGTATTGCTCACCCTGCTTGTGCTGCAGTCATGACTTATATGAATGCCAGCTCTTACTCAAATTCCTAGTAAACTAGGAAACATGTCTTTTCATGTTCATTAGGTACATTATGGGCCTGATACATGCAGCCTGAATGATACGGAATATGGTAGGAAATTAGTGTACCAGTACTTGATAATATCAAAGGGAAAGATAATATCCCAAATTCTGTTTCTTTTATATTGATTTTACCCACTCACCCTCATCTCTCATAGATTTTATTTACTCATATCCTCACACCCACATACTCAAAGGCAATGAGATATTTTGTGCAAACACGGAGAGCTGGGGATGCTGCCTCATGAGTCCTCATCATGGGCTCCTAATTGGTGGCAAGAAACTCCTTTCTGGACAAACTTTTTGGTATCCTTTAGGAGTGGTCTTTTGCTATTCCTGTTGTGTTACAGGGAGAGGAGTGATACATGTGATGTGCTGCAAAGTTGTTGCCACCCTTCTGTTGCTAGTGTGTACATCTGCCATTAACGGCCTCTTTGTACTGAGGTTTAATCCCAGTGCGGCCCCGTGGGCTGCACAAAAACAACAGGGTCCTCGGACTGGCTGAGTGAAGGGGATTCTTTGCCCTCCATACAGAACATTCCTTTACCTCTAGCTTTGCTGCTTTTTTCTGGTGCTTTCTCTTTCTGTGTTGCTGGTCACACTTTGTGCACACCCATCTTAAATATTTCTGTTACAAGGCGCTACAGTGCAGCTACAGTCCGAGTGATCTCTAGGGGCGTTGGTGATACTTTTGTCACAGCGGGTGCACGTTTGGTTGGCTTTCACATTTTATTGCAGTTCATGCATTTCTTCTGTTTTAGACTCCTTCAGATGTATAATGATCTACATAAACGTTATGTTAAAGAAATCAAAGCAAACCAGGAGCAAAGCGAAGCAATTAAAAATCTCACTGTAAGTAGAATTTGTACTAGGTGGTGTCAAACAGCCAAACCTAAGCTTTTAGGGAAACTGAAAAGTAATTTTTTACATTTGTAAAATGAGACCATGTTTTTATTTTTGTTTCCCATGCCACTGAGGTAATGGAAAGTGGTCTGTAGTTCCCGTTGAAAGTGAACTGTGTCACTGGTATGTCTGTAACTGAAAGCTATCTGCTCTTTCCTTGCTTTTTTCTTTACTCTCCTATCTACCTCTCCTTCCAACTGTATATGCATCATCTGACCTCTTGCTCCAGCCCTGATATTTTTCTGTATGTGCGGTGAGCTGATTTCAGAAATCCAGCAGTAAGCTAATGAAATGAAGGCAAATACCCTTCTGTCAGGTAGCAAGATCTGTTGCCTTGCTGTGCAAAGAGACAAGGGTTGCGTGGCCATGAGTGGTTCAAGAGGCTTCAAGTGAGTGTTGCCCCTTTAGGCACTGATAAAGTGTTACAGCTGACCAGTCTGATTAATTTCCTCCTAGGAGTCTGGAAGATGTGCTTCATTTGTTTGCAAATTAATATTTGGTATCATTTGGATTATATGTACTTGTTCTTAGAAGTTGGCAATTGCTGCCATAAAAATGTGCTTTATTGTGCAGAAAGGTTTAGTCTCTTTGTGCATGTTCATTTATGCTGTCTTGCAAGCCTGTGCTCAGTAAGAAACTATTTTAAAGCACTGTTGATGTATGCAAAACTTTACTTGCTGTATTTTTTTTCTCCTTTCAGACACTTTGGATGAATGTAGTTTTAAGTCAGCAACCGAAAGCTCTAGATTTGCACTTAGGATGTGTTTCCAGTTGAACTGTGTTTGTTCTATGCATTTTAAAAAAAATTAGTTTCTTGACAGATTAAAATTCATGAGCTAGAGCATAATCTTCAAGAGCAGAGGCAAAGAATTCAGCAATTGGAATGTAAAAAGGTTTCTTGGAAAACTAGTGCTGTTTCTGGAAAAAGAAGTCGAACCTCAGAGAGAGAAGTAACATCTTGCAGGGACACGTCTGTAAAGAAGGAATCCTGTTGCAGTAAATATTTAGGTAATGGTGCAGTTAATTCTGATGATATTGCTTCCAGTATGCCCATCACAGATGATGCATTTCATTTCAGATCCAAAGACACACTCTAGGTTATTTCTTCTACTTCACCCATTTTTGAAAACCTGTTATGTAAAAATGCATCTGTAATCAGTGGTCCTATCTGTGGATCCAGCCCTGCATTTGTCTGTGATAAAAATAAGTGTTTGCTGCTTTTCTCTTTTTCTGAACTGGGTATGTTGGTGTAATCATGGGTGGGAGTGCATGGCTGTATTTAGTACTATTTATTATTTATTCCAGTGGGCTGTATCTATGCACATCTCTTAGTGATAATGTTCGCTGCTTCATTCTTTGATTTCAGACACTGATACACAAAAGAACCTGTTTTTAGCCTTAAAATGTGAGACATGCCTAAACAATACTGGTTTGAGCATGTTCTTCCTCACATAAGTAAATGCACAAGTTAAGGTGCAATCCTGTTCCACTTCAAAGCATTAAAAAAAGTAAATTGAAGAGATCATATAGTGTAGGCATAATTTTCAGGAAATGTGCTGTCAGCAAGGGCTAATGTGACCCTCTGGTAAGGCAGAAAAAAAGAATCAAGGTGTGTGATGTATGTTTTGTGGATTTTAATGTAAAAATAATCCCACATCTTTAGAATCTGGTGGATTTAGATTATCCAATTGACAGATCCTGTTATCTTTCATAGTACCCAGGAGTGTGCTGGGCCAATTCTTAAGAATAAATCACTTTATGAAAAAGGTACCACAAGAAGCTGAGCCATAATTTTCTAATATCACAAAACGTAGGCAGCTCTTTAGCTGTTGTATGATTCATGTGAGGGGGAGGTTGACTGTAATAGTTGAAGTCTCTGTTTTTTTATTTGAATATAGAGCTATTGTTGAAGGAGATTAAAAAGCTGAAGAAAGAAAATGAAAAATTGTCTACAGAAAGGAGAGCACTAAAAAATGAATTAGCCGGATTAGACAAGGTAATTTATTTTAGGACAAGTTTAAGAATAGGTGATTTTTGGAAAACTAACTTTTCTGCCTGAACTGAAACTTATCTTTAGGCTGAACATCTGCTGTTATCAAGCAAAATACATTAAAAAAATATCAGTTTATAGCTTTCTGAGAAAGAAATGGAAATGAATGACTCCTTGAAACATTAATTAAGGAAGAGGAATGATGCAATTTTTATTTTTTTGGTTTTCAACTGATGGATTTTCTTGTGGATTTTGTTTTTTTATGTTTGGGTGATTTGGTTTCCTTCATGACACATTATTTTTCTCGTGTTGTTATGACATTAAAATTGTAACTGCTGGTAACAATCTTTATTCCTTCCAACAGACATTTGCAGAGATAATAATTTTTTTCTATTTTGAATGATCATTTCTATTGCTTCATGATGTCAGTGAGAGGAAAACTATTTTCTCTTGAATTAAACATGTCAGAGTTCTGCCTCTGACAGAACTCTAAGTTCAGAGAGGGCAGAGGGGAGAGCTTTGAAGGTTTTGTGATAGACTGTTCATACAGATGTATAAAGAGAAAGTGTGAAAATTTGGTAATTCTTGAAATTATATGGGTAGATCTTATCTAGCTATAGAGGACTCAGTTTAATGTACTGACCTAAGACTGTGTTTTCAACGACAAACTTCTTTAAATTGTTTTTTGCTTATTCTCAGGTCTTCTGTTGGATTTTTTTTTTTTTTTTTTTTTTTTTTGAGAATCTCTTATCTTGCAGTCCTCTCTCTCAAGCTAAATAACATTATGCTAGCTTTCATTACAGGGGTGACAGTAAAACATGGTGATAGTTCACTAGATGTGAAACTTACAGAGCATTGAGCCAGGGTGAATTATAGATTCTTGTGTTTGGGAGTTAGGGACAACTTGTGTCTGAAAGTTTAATCTTTCAGAAGAGAACTATATGAATGTGAGGTTATGGCTTTTTATCAACCACCCTTTTTTAGATAGTTTTAGGTCACTGTACATTATTTAAGATGTATGTGGCTGTTCAGTTAAAAACAACAAACTCAAGACTAGGCAGGAGATGTCAGATATAGGTGGATGTAAGCAGATACAGTGTTACTCTGGTAGATAGGACTTCCAGAGGTTGGTGAAATTAAGTAATTGGTGATTACACTCTGCTTGCTGTCCTTGTATTTCCTAACAACTTCTGATGTCACTTACAAAGGATCAGATTTGCTCAATAAACTTGAGTTGCAGGAGCTGAACAAAACACTTAAGCTATGGGCTATTGGTATTTTTAATAAATTAAGCTTTTTTCTCTGAAGATCAGTTTATCTCCTAGTTGAATTAGGTACAGCTAGAACTACTTGTTAAGCTGTGCAGTCTGGGATAGCATAATTACGAAAGGATCAGTCTGAGAAAGTGAAACCACGTAGGCAGATATTAAGTAAGTTCAACAGGTTTTATTGCTTTCTTATTATACTGTCTCTATGTTCTGTGCAGCCTTACATATTACTCTTTTTTTTCATTCCTTCCCTTCTTTGTTGTAAATTGCTTTTATCCGAGATGGTTGAGCCTGTTGGATAGTTTTACCTGGATTAGGCTCTGTCAAGTTTAATGCATCATAAATCTTAATCCTTTTGAATATGAAAGTCAAACTTTTTAACATAGTGTAGTGATAAATAGTAAATCCTGTTCTGAAATAGGACATTCATTAACGAAATGTAGTTGTACTTCAGGTTCTAAACTGATACCAGCAATTTACAAATGTAAGTCTAAAAATATTTTATAGCTTTCTAGGTCTAAATATGGTATCCCTTTTCCCATCTTTAGTGTAGTCTTATTCAAATGCTAACACCATCCTCCTTAGTTTACTCTCTTCCTCTCTCTCCTTCCCTGTTGTCCCTTTTTTATAATCTTGCAGATTTCAGATCTTCAAAGTTAATGGTGTTTTATCCACTACTGGCTGACTTCAGCACGTGTAGCTGCATTTTTGCACAGATGAGATTGACATTATTCCCTTGTCATTTTGTAGCTTTCTGACAGATCAACATTTTTTCCTTCTCTTAATTAATCTTTCCTTAGTCTGTATTTCAGGCTGTAACATAACTTGAATTCTGCTTGCTTTATGTGTTCAGGGCAAAGTTTTAAATTATTGGGTAAGGTTATAGTTGATTGCTGTATCTCACTGTAGCTGTGTTTATGTAACACAAACCATTTATTAATAAAAATATAGCAAGTGTCTTTGAACTTGAGAACAACTGAAATGCTGACTAGGTCTCATTGAGAATGTCTGAAAGAAACTTTAAGGTGAATATTTTCGGGTTTCTCTAGGATTTTTTTGAAGAGATAGAAGATCTAAAGCATGCGGTGCAGGAATCTGTGAAACTGAACAATCAGTATGAAAAGTGCTTGAAACAAATAAGTGTGATGTATGGAATTCCTTTTACAACACATTTGTAACTACTGATGCATTCAATGGCAAGTAGATTTTCCACGTATTTTTTTTATACTTACTGCAACATTTATACCTACCATGGCTCTGTAGCACCACATTTTGATAACATTATGGATTCAATAACATGATCTCAATATGACAAGCTGCTCTGAAACGCTTTTGTATTTTGTGCCTTTGATTTTTGTTTATATGGTTTTAAAATAAACTGTGATCTGTGTAACTTCAACTGAGTTTCAAAACATCTCTCTTTCACACTTGTAAAATACATTCGTTGCGGGAGTGGCTGAGGGTGTTTATGGGAATATGATAAATTCTTTGTATTTTAATTTGAAGAATTTCCCAATTTATCCTTTTCTGTAAACTATATAAAATCCAAGTAGATCTGTAGATTTGGCATTCTTTATGAATTTCAGCCCTAAATATTTGCCAGTGCAGACAGAAATTAATTCTATCACTAAATTGTTACAAAGGCATTTCTTAAAAGAAAAATGCTAAATCCCTGCTTGGACTTTTTCCTTAATCACAATAATAATTTAAAATTTGTGGATGAAGGAAGGATTTAGGGTTTAGATTTGGAAAGAGCGTGTTCAGAAGGATGGGTTGGATAGTTGTTTTGCAGTATCAAAACAAGAATTAATCAGAAGCTCTTATTTGATGGAAAAATTAGGTATTTGGAGAGCTCTGGTATTTGAAGTGCAGAGTCACAGTTCACAAGGTAGAAATGTCACGTTGCTTCAGAGGGAGAGAGCTTGGAATGTTAAGAGACAACTCCCAGTTGCAAAAGGGAAACCTTGTGAGATTTGAACCTGAACTTGTTTGTAACTAAATTTCACAGAAGTTTAACATAGTTACGCTGTAGAACAGTATTTGTCTGAAAGTTGTAAATCAGTGGTACCTTCGTGACATTGCGGTAGCAGAATTGAGTGAAAATTTTATCATGAGGTTAGAAACACTGTTTGCTTACAACCTAATACGGCTTCTTTAGCCTGATAAAAATACTTGCACACTCGTTAGGGATAGGAGTAGGAGTAGGACTCTGGTATCCCACTTTGTTTGTTAGGACAGTTTCTTGTAGTTCTAAATTAATAAATCAATTGGCCTCAAAGCGTATGGAGTGTTCAGAGTTACATATTCACTAAGTAAGAGAGAGGGTAAAGCTCCAGAAATACTTGCTTCCTGGTCTGGCTATAGACCAATGTGTCAGGTTTTCCTTGTTTCATTC
>NW_010289874.1:0-1065 GCF_000700745.2 Antrostomus carolinensis | reverse complement strand
AAGAGGAGTGATGTAAGTTTGTGTTGCCAGTAAACTTGATGGATGAAAAAAGGAAGAAAAGCATGTATGATGGAAATATTTTAAGTACAAAAATGTGTCTAATATTTGTTAGTAAGCAAAATAAACACTAATGCTGGAGAAGGAAAGCATCACACTTTTTTTTTTTTTTGAGTGCTAGTCACTTGAGCATTTTTTTTTCCCACAGTTTTGTGGCTTAAAGTTATATTTCTAGCATGTTTAAACTTTGGTGACACTATTAAATGAATCAGTAATTGTCCTTGTCCACAGGCTGATTTTTAAATGTTGTGCAGAATAATTCTTAAAACATATAGGTGAGAATATGTTCAAGGTTATTTCTCCCCTGCCTAAAGAATGTATACATTGAACACAAAGTTGTTGTGACTGGCAGCGTTTTGCTGTTTGCCAGCTCCTGAAGATCAGAGTTTTCAATTCCAGAGCATGTTCTCTGCCCAAACAATTAAAAAGAACTAATATAATGAAAATACTGATCTCCCTTTATGATGAGCTTTTGAAACTGAAAAATCACTTTTGCTGTAGGCCACTCCCATATGTTTAGAACAGGAAACAGAAATCTTTCAGTCTTTCCTCATAACTGAGACCCACAAACTCTAATAAGAAACCAGATTCTAGTCTCATCTTAACCGTCAGCCACGCAAGGAGGAGCAGTAGCCACACATCGCACAGCAACGTGCTGAGCCCCAGCTCCCTCTTGCAGTGCGTGTGCAGCCTGACAGCAGCATTGCTGACCTCGCCAGCCAGCACACGTGGGAGGATGCGGGTCTCTGGTGCTCACGTCCCCGTGTGTGAGGTTGGGATCTCTGCTGCCTGTGCCTGGTTTCCGGCACTAAATGCTTTTCCTTTGGTGCGCAGGGGTGTGCGGCCGCCGTCCTGAGCAAGCCCTTCAGCTGGGGTGTGAGCAGCCGCCCGCTGGCAGGTGGCAGAGCGAGGTGGGCAGGATTCCTGGCAGCCAGCAGTAGGAGTCGGCTTTCAGCTCGTTCTGCATCGCTGACTTTCTATGATTTATTTTATTTTATTTTATTTTAT
>NW_010289873.1:0-1453 GCF_000700745.2 Antrostomus carolinensis | reverse complement strand
CATGCATCTGCACACATGCATGCCATGCACATACACATGCTGTGCACATGCACATGCATGCCATGCACACACATACCACACACATGCATGCTGTGCGCACACACCATGCACACATACACACATGCCATGCACACACAAATGCTGTGCACACACACCATGCACATGCACAGACACACGCCGTGCACATGCACATGCCATGCACATGAACACACACATGCCATGCACACACACGTATGCCGTGCATACACATACATGCATCTGCACACATGCATGCCATGCACACACACCATGGACACGCACACACACACACCATGCACACACACGTGCATGCCATGCACACATGTACATGCCATGCACATGAACACATACACATGCCATGTGCACACATGCCATGCACATGCACACAGGCACATGCCATGCACATGCACACACAATGCACGTGCACACGCACATATGCCATGTGCACACATATGCCATGCACACACACGCCATGGACACGCACACACACGTGCATGCCATGCACACATGTACATGCCATGCACATGAACACATACACATGCCATGTGCACACATGCCATGCACATGCACACAGGCACATGCCATGCACATGCACACACAATGCACGTGCACACGCACATATGCCATGTGCACACATATGCCATGCACACACACACCATGGACCCATGCACATGCACACACACATGCCATGCACATACATGCAATGCACATGCACACACACACACATATGCCATGCACACATATGCCATGCACATCACCCACATGCCCATGCCATGCACATGCACACACACATATGCCATGTGCACATACATGCCATGCACACACGCACATGCCATGCATATGCACACACACGCCCGTGCCATGCACATGCACGCACACATATGCCACGCGCACATGCCATGCACGCACACCATGCACACGCACACACACACGTGCCACGCACACGCACACACATGCCATTCACGCCCTGTCTCCTCCTGCGCGCTCATCCCGGTGCTCGCACGTCGGCTCCACGTCCCGCTCTGCCGGCACCGCAACTTCCCGCCTGTTCCTTCCTGGCTGCCACCGCCACCGGCACCTCCGGCTCCCGCTGCCCGGGAAGTCTCTCTGCCTGCGCCGCCGTTCCGTGCCAGAAAACACATTTCCGGGTGTTTTCCGAAAGTGTTTTCCCCCGGCATCGCCCAGCCGCGGCGTGCACCGGTGCGGTGAAATGGCGGGATGAGGGCTGGGGAGCCCTTCCCGGTGCTGCCGGCCGGGGTACGGTGCAGCTCGGCGGGGACACGTCCGCGGGCGGAACCGCAGCGGCGAGGCGGGATTAGGGGAAAAGTCTCTGGGAAAGCGCCTGGTTTTTATTACTGCCCGTGAGCGTTGGGTCGTGGGTGGGTTTGGCTCCGTCCCGGGGTCACTAGAGCCTTGGCACTTCCTTTTTTTTTTT
>NW_010289872.1:0-820 GCF_000700745.2 Antrostomus carolinensis | reverse complement strand
GAGCGCTTTGCCGTGACAGTCCCAGCTGTGTGATGTGGGGCATGAGATGGATTGTTTCCTCCTGCCAGCTCTGTGTGCTGCCGGGTTTCTCTAGGGGCATTACGGGGCAGGCTGCCTTCAGCTGACTGCTGAGCGCCACACGCCCTCCCGGGGCTGGGAGCCGAAGGCAGGACAGCTGCCAGCTCCCTGCTCTCGGGGACGGAGATGCTGAGCTGGGCTCCATGGGGAGCACAGCCAAAGCTCCAGGCAGAGCTGCCAGGTGTCACTGGGGGTTTGCCACCTCTGCATCCCAATCCTGCCCCACTAAACACCAGGAAAAGGAGGCTCTTCTGCGGTTTAGGGCCTTCATCTTTCAGGGTGCAGTGGAGCTTCTCAGCTGCTGTGTGTCATGGGAAAGCTTTATTCCTGCTTCCTTCTTCTTCTTGACTTTGGTCTCTGTGAGGTCACTGCCTGGGAGAAAGGAGGGCACCCCTGGCTGGTGGAGTGTTCTTTGATGTCCCCATCTAGCTTTTACTGACCCTGAGGGTGCAGGCATGGCACAGCTTGGGATGGAGGATCTCCTGAGATAATGTTCTGAGAAATGAAGCTGTTTCTTGCTGCCGTGTGGTCCCTGCCATCGGGCCAGCTGCAGCTGACGCCTTCTCCTCCCTCTTCCAGGTCTGGGTCCCAATTCTTCTTCCACCCCAGCACACGAAGTTGGCAGGAGGACCTCAGTGCTCTTCTCCAAGAAGAACCCTAAAACTGCAGGCCCTCCAAAACGTCCAGGACGCCCCCCGAAGAATCGAGACAGCCAGATCACTCCTGGGCACGGGAACAGCCC
>NW_010289871.1:0-2508 GCF_000700745.2 Antrostomus carolinensis | reverse complement strand
CCTGCTCCCAGTATAACCCCATTGCACCCCATCTCCTATCACCAGTATAACCCCGTTGCACCCCATCTCCTACCTCCAGAATACCCCCATTGCACCCCATCTCCTGCTCCCAGTATAACCCCATTGCACCCCACCTCCTACCTCCACTATAAACCTGTTGCACCCCATCTCCTATCTCCAGTATCACCCTGTTGCACCCCATCTCCTGCTCCCAAAACTCACCATAGTCATGATATGACACATTTA
Organism: Antrostomus carolinensis; assembly: GCF_000700745.2. NCBI lineage: Eukaryota > Metazoa > Chordata > Aves > Caprimulgiformes > Caprimulgidae > Antrostomus > Antrostomus carolinensis. The sequence goes on along the minus strand of NW_010289871.1, from coordinate 2,262 downwards.
CAGTTCATGCAGCCAGGGCCACTCTCATCGGGGGGATTCAGCTTGCGCAGCTTGTGCTGACGGATCTCCCGCACCAAGGTGTAGAAGGCATCTTCAACGCCCTGCAAGAAAAGCATCGCTTGAAATAGCTGCCCACTTTGAGAGGGGACAGTGGGAGAGAAGAGAGGGCTCTGATCCCCAGCTAGGAAGACCAACAGGGACCTTAGCATGGCCCCCAAACAGAGAGAGATCGAATGAGTAACCACAAGGCCAAGGAGCTCTTAAGTCCTTAAGATCCATCAGCTTTCAGCAGTCTGAGCGAGGTCTACCACCCAAGAGAAAAGCCACCGCTAGACCACTGAAGGTATCAGCTGCTCCATTTCCACTTTTGTGCTCTGGGAGCCCCACATGATCCTTCCAGCACTGGTATATCCTGCCTGCAGGTCTGCCAAAATGGACCATGGCTGAGGTTAGTCAAGTCCCCTGAGCTTAGCTGACCTGCAGGATATTCCAGAGCCTCGCAGAAAAGGCATCTTCCCTTCACTGCTGCCAGAGCATGAATTCCACACTTCTCCAGATGAGGCTCAAGCCCAGACAGGGGAGGGAATGTCCTGATAGAGCATTTAGCCTTGAGGAAGCAACTAACCCCAGCACTTACACTCATCTATCTGCAAGGTGGTGTCTGCCCATTCCTGCCTCTCTAGGACAGCACTGGAGAAAAGAGAAGAAAAAGCAGATTTTGTTGAAAACTCTCCTCCTACCTGTCTGGTTTTGGCAGATGTTTCTATGTAGGGGATCCCGTAACTCCGGGCCAGGTCCTGCGCTTGCCGGGTCTCCACTGTCCGGGCTGGTAGGTCACATTTATTTCCCACCAGAACCATGGGAACATCATCTGAGTCTTTCACCCTCTTGATCTGCTCCCTGCAAGAGGAAAGAAATGCCAAAGTGAAGGGAGAAAAGGCATCAGGAGGCAGCTCCAGGAGACTCCCCACAAGCTTCTTCATCACGAATTAACAGCTACACTTGGTTCCTGCTCAGTGCCTTGTGTTGGGCTTTCAGGCATGTGAGGAAACAGCAAAGGCACTTTTGGAAATGAAAACTAAACATATTTCTGCTCTTTAAAATGCAGCTGTTTACAAACCATGACTTGAAATGATGACAATCTACATTAAGACATGAGTTTAAGATAGTTTAAGCTAAATAAAAACGAATACTAAAGCAGTTACCTGTGTTATTGCCAACATTTTAGATCAAGTAATCCCCCTTGAATGGGTATTAAATAAATAAATAAATAAAAATCACCTGCAACCAGAATTTGCTGAGCTGATAAACCACGTTTTGGCAGCCAGAACCTTTTCTGCAGATGCACGGGCTGTATTCGCTTCCTTTCAGTTTAGTTCAGGTCACTCAAAGTTAAGAAACCAACTGGGAAGCCAAAAAGTTCTAATGCTCACTCTTTCATTCCAACCTCGGATTTAAAACTAGGTGGGCGAGGATGAGATCTACCACTTCTAAAAAATCTGAAAGGCTGTTATGACCACAAACAATCCATCCAATTCCCTCCTGATAGATAATAGCTTCCTTTGCTCAATAAATCATTTAACTTCAGATGCAAAACAGCTTGCTTTTTTTTTTTACTTATTGCTCATGCATCCAGAACATTTAACATGGTTTTATTTAACTAATAAAAGCATTCTTTAAAATGCTGATTTCTGTGTTTTAATTGAATTCCAATTTCTATCCAAAAGCAGATGGACACGTATCACACACATACAAAAAAAAACCAAACCAAACCAAACCAATAATCTTTTTTTTAATGGAGTAGAAGACAAATGCAGTCTGACTCTATGTATGATATGACATAAAGCCACTTAGATGTTCCATGTAACATCCTGAGCAGCAAACACAAGTACTAAATTTAGTGCACGGGCTCCACTTAGCTGAAAAGAGAAACCTCCTAATGGTTACCAAGCAGGGGAGTCAGCGCTTCTCTGGGGAATATCCTTTTAAAAGTGCAGACACAAAGAGCACAGGCCAAACGAGCTGCAAGCCGGTGATTTACATCATGATTAAAGCCAGGGCTGGAAATCCAGCCATCCTACGAGTGATTCAGGGCTGGAAATCCAGCCATCCTACGAGTGATTCACAGGCACCGGCACCGGCCCTGGCCCGGCACAGGCATGAAGGCTGCTGAATTCCACAGGTACTTTAGGAAAATCCCATCCTTTTTCCTCTGCTTCAGCTAAAACAAGTCATAGAATTCCAGACTGGTTTGGGTTGGAA
>NW_010289870.1:26020-30993 GCF_000700745.2 Antrostomus carolinensis | reverse complement strand
AAAAAAGCAGAGATATTGCAGGATTTGAGGTTGGAGAAACCATCTCCCCCATAGTCCTTATGCTGCAGAGCTGCCCTGTGCCTCAGTTTCCCCACCAGCACCACTAATGGGTAGGGATATTGGGGAGATGATGCTGCTTCCAGCTGAGGACCATCTGCTTTGAGATACCCCCTTCCCCTCCCTCTGAGCACCTCCCCTCACTGAGGCTCTTCCTCAGGGACACAGATGTCACGTTCCCTCCTGTTTGTCCTCAACATCCCCAGCTCTGTGTCGGCATTGCAAGAGCAGATGGATTTCAGCAGAACCTCAGCCCTCCACACCACCGGGGCCATCCTTATTTAACGGGTTATTTGCTTCTCCTTTCTGCTTCACCACATTTCAGCATCTGCAAATCTGTCCAGCGCTTTATTTTATATCATTTTTCAGCTCAGTGACAAATAGAGCAAAGAGCAGAAGAACAACAGTGACGATCTCTCCATTAACCGGCTTTTAATCCATTTAACAAGGGTTGCGTAGGGCTGGTACGGTGCTGGATTTTTATCAGGCTGGGATGCGCGATTAAGTCAAATGCCTCACAGAAGTCAAAGTGCATTAAGTCAAGTTATCTTTATCAGCTGACCTTGTGATCTAATTAAAAAAAAAAAAAAGTCTCGAGGTTGCTTGGCAAGAGCAAGCTCCAGTATCACTGGTGGTTTGAGGTGGCAATAAGCCTCCATCCTGGTTGCTCTGGGTTGGAGAAACACGTGCCTTCACCCCAGGGTATGCTCCTGTCATTCAGAACCCTTGGAAAGGGTTCTCCTCCAACCCCATGGACCAGGGATTGCTGAGCCAGGAGGTCCGGGATGCTGGGAGAGGGCAGCACCCCTGGAATAGCTCAGGAGGGGACCAGATCCCCTCAAAGCCATACACACTGGGGACAAAAGCAGGTGGCAGATGGAGACATCTTGGGCACAAGGGCAGGTAGAAGCTGCTGGGGACATCTTGCAAACACCATAGGTCAAGATGCGGTGCTGCTTGTTTGGGATCTCCAAGGATGGGTAAGGGGGGTACCAGTGAGCACACGAGAGGGGCCATTTCAGTGGGAGGTGACACTATCTTCCCTCCATCCAGCCTCCTCATCCTCATTGGAAAGAATCAAGGCCACTTCCTATGGAGGATCTGGCAGCACCTGCCCATGAGTCACTACCAGTTGTCAGTCCTGGTGATTCACCACACCCCTAGAGCCATCCCCATGAGCCTCCTGTCATGGCTCCTCAAAGAACCTCATCAGACACAAAACATCCTGACTACTAGGATTCTCCTTCTCCAGACTTCCCAAGCATGGCAGAACAGAGAAATGGAAGGATGAGAGAGAGGACAGACTATGGAGGAGAAAGCAAGACTTGTCCTGTTGCATAAAGCTGGGAATGATGAGGTGAGGAAGATAAAGACACCTTCCTGTTCCAGAAGGGTAAGGTTTCTGTTCTGCCCCAAGAAAACAACACCAAAACATTTCCTCCTGCCTGGTTTAAAAGCATTGAAATGATCAATAAATCCAGGATGCACCAGGAAAAGAAGAATAGTAAATCCTGTCTTCTCTCAATCACATCTCGCTGGCTTCCTCCCACCCCTAAAGCATCACTGATACCCCCATGTCCCCAAATCCCCAGGGCAGAGCAAGGACTAAACCCCTTCTTTGCACTTGCCATCTCACCCCTGCCCTGGCTGAGCACCCCCAGCTCTCCCCAAGGAATTTTTTTTTTTTAACCGATTTTTACTTTTTTGGTTACTTTTTCATAACTTTGCTCCTCAGGCTGTCAAGAGCAGTGGGTGGAGGCAGAAATTAGGAGGAATGCACCAAAGCAGTGCTACCCCGGATGGCATTCCCTATCTGATCATAATAATTTGATGCAGATAAAATTTGATTCCTAGAGGTTGACAGCAACCCTCTAAATTTTTTCCCCCCCTTTCCCTTCTTAAATATTTCACTTTAAGGAAACAAATGTGTGTAATGAAATCACTACAGCTCAGGTTGTCCATTGATGTTGGGATGTAGATGTTCATTTGCAGTGGGATTTGCTCTGATTGCCATCTCCAGGGCTGGGCAGCACTGCATTGGATTTGGGCAACTCTGTGTCAGAGGGTGTGGGGTGCTCTGGGACCTCTTTTCTATCTGTGAAATAGGGACAGCCTCAATTTTCCACCTTGTTAAGAGAAAAAATGGCTAGACTACTCTTTTCAAAATGCTCATCTGTCTGGGTACCTCCACACGCTGAAGGATGCTTAACCATTGTACCATGCAAGCACTGCTCTGAAGACCATCAACATGCAACCAACTTCTTCCTCTGAACCAGCTTTTAACTTTTTCTTCCTTTGCTCAACAGATTTGCCCACTTCCAAGAGCTCACCATGAACCAGAGAGGGTCTCACACTGATCCCCAAGCACTGGCAGAGCAACCTGATTGCAACCACTGGTAGTAATTGGGCCAACCCTTCAACACCAGTAACCTTGACTGAGATTCAGGATGGATTTGCTCTTGCTTGGTCCTTACACGAGCACAGCATGGGACTCTGTACAGACCTGTCTTGGCAGATCTAGCTTGAAAAAGCCTCCTAGGTGCTCCTATGGCTTGTGGTGGCTTTGCTGCGGATGATGGATGGATGATGGGAACTTGAAGAGCAGGGTTTGAACATGCAGCGTGGTGGGATGCAGAGGTCCATCCAAATCAACCCTCTGGTACTGATGCTTTTCAGCTGGGCTCTGTGTGAGGAAGAAGAGAAGGTACCAGTGAAAGACTGTGTCTACCTCTACATAGAGCAGGTAACAGCATAGATAGTTACTTCAAGGAACAAACCAAAAACTTGAGGGAGGAAAAAAAAAGATTTAGTTTGATCCAAAATAAACTTTTGCAGAAAACTTCCAAAAAAAAAAAAATCAAAGAGCAAAAAAAAATGGGCTGAGGACAAGCAGAGATATTTTCTTTGCCTCGGGATGATGCATGTTTCTTTGCCCCAGCATGGCATGCGGTATTTCAGGCTTTTGTAGCCTCTATTTAGATCTGGTTTTAAATTAAAAAAAAAAAAAAAATAAAAGGGAAACGTCAAACCGGTTGTTTTTTGAAATTAGCAATGTGCCAGGATAACAGAAACAAAACATTTCATTAAAAAGAAAACAAAAAATCAAGGTGAAAGATCTCAGAAGTTCCTCCTTCACTTCCCTCAAAGGCAAAGGTTGACCCAATGTTCCCCACACCCCTGAAATACCAATGCCCACATACTATACTCACAGAGAATGCAGCATGGATGGACACGGCCAGGCTTTTTTGAGCATCTGTCTCCAGAATGGGACCTGGCTGGTGGGACCACGGTGACAATTTCCAGATCCTGCTTCTTGGTCCATATGATCCCTCTAAATTGTTCCACCTCTATCCAAGCTCAGGTTTGCAGAGTCCTCACAGTGAGCTACGTCAAGACCCTCTTAGGAAGGACCCAGGACATCGTCTCTGCTTGATTTTGGGGTAAGCATGGAGGAAGTCCCCTACCCTGGAGCAGGAAACTGCTTCTCCACACATTGGCTCTGGCAGCTGGGAGGCACCTTGCTCCTCACGGGGACGACATCTGCATCTTGCCATCTCCCTTGCTTATCATTGAGTTTACTCTGGGAAATCTAATAATCATTTTCGAGTTAATTCTTCTAACAAACCCTTGCAAATCCTTTCATCCAGAAGTTTATTAATATTAGCTCCTCTCAAGCAGAAGTGAATTAAGAGCCTTTACCTCCCATTTGGCTTTTCGTTCCTCTTCTCCTCATCGCTGTTAACGGGAGCAATTCAATTAAGGAACAAACGACTTTCCAATAAAAATCCTTCCTCACTGCCTCCCTCCTCCTTTAGCTCAAGGACTAATAATGTTTAACTGGGGAAATGAGCTTGGCTCATGGTGCTGGTGGGGGCAAGGATAAGCCCTGGTGGGTTCTAGGCATGGGGCAGAGGGGCTTGGCTCAACCCAGGCAAGGGAGTTGCTTGGACAGAAATCCCTCCCTAGCAAATCACGGGCTTCTGGAAGGTTCCCCAGCCCTGAAATGCCCAGCTGATGCTGTCCTGCTTGGTTCATGGAGAGCAGAACCCTTGAAGGCTGCACCAAATTGGGAGCACAGAAGGCAAGCAATGCTCTCCAGCTGCCCAATGTCTCGCTGGTGCTCAAAAAAGCCCTGAGATTTCCTCCATCTTCATGAAAAACCACATGAATCTCAGCAGGCACTGCTTCAAATCCACCAGGACAGAGGTCTGAACATGGTACCAGCTGGGCTGGCTGCGGTGGAGGGCTCAGGACCCACATCCAGGGGCATGCAACTGGGGAAGGGGGATAAAAACAGCAACAAGGCTTGCAAACAGGACAACAGGCTATGGGTGTAGCTTGGACCTTGCATGCAAAACTATAAAACTACAAGTTCCCTCCAAGGGGTCCAAACCCCTCTCCAGGGGGCCTGAGCTTGACTTTGCTAACTCCAGCTCTGAGCATCACGTCGCTGCGGGCACAGTCCCCACCAAGCAGCACTGGAAGAGGAAGCTCAGCCCACCCAGGGAGCAGTGCTGCCCGTCAGCTCAGCTCCATCGCAAAGGCCACGGCATTTCCCGGCTGTCAGAAAGGATTTGTTCGGTGCTGCGTGTTCCCTCCTCCACCTCCTGCAGTGACAGAGCAGCTCTTCTCCTAAACCTGGGGTTAGCCTCGGAAAGAAGGCTGCACCTCTCTGTCCAGCCCAGGTTCTTTCTGTGTTTAGTTTGCACTCATCTGCATCAGTGGCAGAAGGACATGATGGACCAGAGATGCTCAGCCACAAGCTGAATACCTCCTGTGAGGAGAAGAAAAATAGGAGCAGGGACAGGAAGCAGATCCAGGACAGAGAAAACACATCAGCCTGCCTGGGAGAGCTGGCTCAGGGAGGCATATTAAAACCAGCTCATCTGCCCATCATCTCCCCCAGACCTCCTGCT
>NW_010289870.1:21908-26000 GCF_000700745.2 Antrostomus carolinensis | reverse complement strand
CCCCCTCCCTTTGAAGTGCCCTACTCATTGGCCAAGATCTACTTCTGCCATCTGTGGTCCAACACAGACTGAGAACTGGAGACTGCACCACACCTTCACTAGGACTGAAACTCTTGAATGATGAACTGATGTGAGAAGAAGTCATGGCATGGCCTGGGATTACCTCTTGACATGCCCCACTCACACATCATGCCAGGGTCTGCCTGCGGACCTAGCAATGGAGACCATCCCCATGCTTTCACCCACATTTTCCCATGGTTTTCTTTCTAAAATATCCCCTTCTCCAGCCCTCAAGGTCATCCCCACAATGCTCTCCTGCCTTGCCCAGGGATGTGTTAAGCTGCATCCCCTTCCCCTAATTACCAGCAAGGAAGGATGAGGGATGGGCACCCAGCCCCAAAAATTTCAGCAGTAGTTATCATAATGGGAGCGATGGGATTGTTGGACAGAAGATGGTTCAGATCGGAACTGATGCCTGTGGGTGTTTGACAAGGACATTTTAACCCAAGAAAAGTTCTGACCCTGGTGTTGGGGTTGGTGGCCCTGCACCCTTCCTGGGTAGACTTTGAGCTGGCAGAGGGACAGAGATGGTACTGCCAGCAAGGAAAGGGCTGCTGTGGGATACTCTACTGTCATGTCACCCAAACTGACTTATCTTCAGGCAGGCAGAGCTACACAGCTCCACCTCCAGCTTCCTCTGTTGACCAGGGCCTGCGCTTCTTGTCTCAGAGATTCTGGAAAGCCTCCAAGACAGGGCTGCAGCAAGGGCAGAGCTGTTTTAAAAAGAACATTTCTATGAAGCAAAGCAGATTAAACATACCAGCAGTGAAAAAGCTTTTATTTCCCCTTTCTGCTTCTTTGATCCCCCAGGAGACACATTTACAGCGGTCACATCATCACCAGGACCTGTGTCTGCATCTCCTCCAGACCCATATTCCTTCCAGACTATTAAGTTTGAACACTGGATTTACCCACACATAGAGGGGTCCCTTTTTTATCCCATCAGGGTGGTTGCAGCCAACTCATGCCCCTGGCAAGTCAGGTCTCACCTTAGAATGGTCAAGATGATGGAGCAACAAGTGTGCTCATCCAAGCATGTCTACATGAGGGTCATCACCTGAAGAACAGCAAAATCTTGAGACTAATATATCAAGAACAACATGATGACATCCTTGGCAGGGGGGTGACACACAGGTAAGGGACTATCACCCCTCCTGGGGCTGAAAACAGTAAAAAAGCACCAGGGATGGAGCTCTCTACATCAACATTTTCTTCTCCCATGCAAGAGAGAGAAGACACCAAGCTGCTCCACAGGGCATATAATATGACTAACAATCCCCCTTTGCCCCTCCTTGGGCTTCGCTCAAGGGATGACTGCTCATTAGTGAGCGGCACTAATTAAGAGGAATAAACTTAATTTGCAAGAACAGAATGAACAGCCACCACCTGCTCCCCTTTGCACCAGTGAGCAGCTTCACAGGGGATTATTCAGCCATTAGACCATGTTGAGGGCAGTAAATGCTGGACACGGACACATCCCACCTGGGATGAAGAAGCTCCTCTGGGACATACTTGCAGACCCAAATTACAAGAGTTTTAGCAGAAATCAGATTTTTTTTTAATGACACAGTCATAGAAAAGCACAGTTGAAAGTATTTCCAAACCTTGACACACCTGCCTTTGATTTCTTCAAAACAAAATGAGGTTTCCACAAATAAATTAATTTCTTTTTAACAAGACATGTCTTGTCAGGTCCTCTGACACCTGCTGACCCAAAATGGAAACTTAAAAAAAAAAGATTTTTTTTTTCCCCCCAAAAAAACCATATTCAGCTCATATTGACGCAAATTCAGAGCTTTTTTATTATTACTTTTGAATGGAAGAAGTAGATGCTCTTCCATCACTGGAGGACACCCAACCCATGCTATCAAGCACTGAGGGAATAGAAATGCTATAAACCATCCAGGTGGGATTACCAATTCCTGCCTCTGAAGGAGACCAAGAGGAGATCCGGAGACTCACAAGCAGCAAACCAAGAGTGTGGAGATGCTCTTCTTGTGTTTAAAAATTCATTTCTGTTTTTTAACAAGTCCTGGCATGGGGATGCTGGAGGCTGAAACCAGACCATGATGCTTAAAAGCCCCTCAAAACTTCTTTTCCATGAACTGTTAAAGCCCATCTTGTCATCCAGATCACCCTGTAGCATGGAGTTCCATGAGTGAACATCCTATTGCAATGAAATGACATGAAAAAAAATAGGTGATTTGGGTATTTTAGTTGATAAAAAGACATTAACGAAGTTATATAGGACAAGTCTGGCTTTGGATTCATCGGGGAGCTTGGCAAGACCTGGCTTGCAGATGCAAATGGAGGAGGAGAGAGCTGAGCCACCAGCAGTTCCTTGAAGCTCTAGATTTCACCTTTAATATATTTCAGCGCATGATTCAAGCACATTATCTGCATGAAATGCTGCATTAGCATCAAAATGAGGGGAGTTCTGTTCAATATATTAAAGTGTCTCTGATGGGTTTGAAGGTAGCTTAGCACAAGAGAAGCATTAAGGAAGTAAATGCCACATTTGTATTCAAAAGAGCTTTCTTTTTTTTCATTTAAAGCCATTGATGTAAGAAGTGGTGCTTAAGACAGGCTTATAAAAGCAAGAGTGCATCTTTGCTATGAGACAAAAAGCTGTATTTATAGTGAATGGTAAAGGAAAGCAAATAGCCCATTTAGAAAATATATTTCTTTGGGGGTTTCCGCACATCAGCTGGAGGGAAGTGGGGCTGGCATTGCCACCGAGATCCATTTTCTTCCCCAAAATTTCCCATGATGTCTTTTTTCAGTTCAAGTCTGGAATTAAAAATGTTTTTTCCAGACTGGTTACCCTCACAATCCTTTTTCCTGGAGAAAAAAAAAATAAATTATTGACCCAACTCTCTGGAAAACATCCAGTTTCTTTTTTTTCTGCTAAATTTGAAGTAAAAATATGACCTGTTTAGGCATTTATTTTTTTTTTTAAATTAGGGTGGCTTTCTGCTTGACAATATAGCTTCAAATCTATTTTGAACATCAAAAGTAGAAGTCCTGTCAAAGCAAATGGCACCAACATATCCACTAGGACAATTCCAATGGTCTTGTTCACCAGGAATTTTCAAAAATGGTAATTCTGCTTCAGAATACTCTTTATATCTTCATGCCGCTCAATGAAAAAAGTCTATTTTTAGCCTGTTCTAAGAAAAGCAGTCTTTGCCCCAAAATCACTCCATGCTGCAGTCCTGTTTAGACCACAAGGAGTTTTTACTTGTTCCATTAGTGCCAGACAAAGAGCATTTTAACTGAAACCACTAGGATTTAACTGCTGAATTTGGGGCTCAAACTGGTTTAATTTCATTATCTGAAGAAGACAGAAACCATACTGAAAGCTCAGGGCAAGCATTGACTGGCTTCATCCATCTTTGCCACCTCCAAGGGCAATTAATAATCCTTTGTCTTTTCAAATGGAGAAAGCGAGGGGTTAAATTAATTGCTTCTGACCACTTAATGAGTCAGGGAGAGACCCTAGGAAGCTTGTCTGCTGCTGCCTGAAAATCAGCCAGAGGAAAAAAATGTATTTTTCTTGGCCAAGGTACATCACTGATGGAAATAATTATGCCTTGGAACTGGTATGGTTGTTATCACCCTCTAGATATGGGGCTGTCGGAGGTTGTCACCCTGTGAAATTCAACTATCTGTGGCTTCCCCAGTCATTGGGGTGAATTCAATAAATCAGAATATTTGTTCCAAGGGGAGCTGGGAACAGTACTATTGGGAAAAGCTGCTTTCTCACAGGTTCTAGGAAATTTTGGGGTTGTTCAACACAGAGCAGAACCAAGCCCAGATACACACCAGGACCACCAATGACCACGCTATTGACCTGTCACCAATATCATCCCTCCCTGATAGAGCCATATCAAGAGAAAAATACACCAAGAAAAAGCTGGACATCTTGCAAGTCTTAAGTTAGCAGTCCCTTCCTGCCAAAAGCACTAAATCACAGCCCAGAGGATGGTCAATTTTATCACTCAGCCTCCAGCCTTCCTCCCTTCCTGCATC
>NW_010289870.1:1851-21898 GCF_000700745.2 Antrostomus carolinensis | reverse complement strand
TTTCTCCATCACCCCACAAGGCAAAACTGGGCATCTTGGGGTCATCTCAACACTCCCCACCTTTCCACCCAGCTTCCCCAAACATAAGCTGTCCCTGAGGACACCCAGCCCCTGGAGCATCACCAGCCCACCCGTAAGGATGGAGCTGTTGGCTAGGAGACCACCTCCCAATTTGAGGTGTAGACCCTGCTTCCACCCAGGATCTCCCCCTGCCAAATTTCTTTCCCATCACAGCTCATTGTCTCCCTCCTCACCACAATGGGTTGGCATGTCAGAGAAGAAAGGAAGGAAACAATGCAGAGGAAATTGATAAGCATGGTTTGAAACCCAGAGAAAGGGAACATTTGCCTGGGAGAAGCTGTGATTAGATCCGTGTGTGTGTGTCCTTTGCCAGCGATCCTAAAAATAGAGCCTGGCTGCACAGACTGTCACACGCATGCAGACATGCTCTCGCTGAAGCTATATTTACCAGTCTGAGACACCCAGATTCCCATATATGAGCTGTACATTCCCCCCACCACTGGCACTCAGGGTTCACACAGCCAGGGAGGGACTACAGTGGTGGTGAGGGACCTCACTGAGCACCCCTGGAAGCTCAGGGTCACGGAGAGAAATGGGGTTGGGAGCACAGGAGTGGGGAAATTAACTTCTGGAAGGTCCTTGAGATCATCTAGAAAAGCAAAAAGCTTGATTTAGAGACATGCACATGGGACAAGTGCACATGGGACAAGTGCACATGGGACAAGTGCACATGGGACAAGTGCACATGGGACAAACATCAGAGGTCATCCAGATGGTCAGCACACTCCTGGTCCTATCCCTCTGCATAACTCCCAGAGAAGCAACCCCCAAAAGAGGTATTTATCCCCTAACTCATCATCCCATGTTGCTCCAAAAGTGAGCACTCATGGCCCAAAAGCAAATGCTCGTGGCCAAGTCCTCCAAGCCTGATATCTGGAGAGCATAAGTATCTACAGCCATGGTCTGAAGAAGGTTCACAGCAAGTTCCAGCACTTCTCCAGTTCATGAGACCTCTTCTTAGTGCCGTCAGACATGGTGCTGCATTCGTGGGTCTGGGCATGAATAGGTTTGGAAGGAGGAAGGTCCCACAGCTGCTTATTGGAGAAAGAAAAACTGGAGCATGACCTATATCGCCTGCTGGAAAGCAGTTCTTCCGCCCCCCACCATGCTCATTGGCCTCGTGATAAAGCAGGGAGTGTTTAAAGGGAGAAAATTGAGGCATTTTAGTCATATTCATGAGATTTCTGAAGAGGGTATTTGAAGACTGAGGTATTATTATCTACATATGTCTTCACAGAGGTTGCGTGCAATTAGCATTATTCAGAGATATGCAATTAGCATTACCCAGAGATATGTATTTTGGGTGGGAAAATAATTGTTTTTCTTCCCAGATAAGTTGTTTTGTGCACAGTTTCCTCAGCTCTGAGTGTGTTGGTCCAATTGGAAACTGGAAAAGCACCATTTGCCCCAGCTTGCCCCTGGAAGCAGAGCAGGCAGCAGTAGAGGATCATTCTGCAACCACAGCTTTTGTTTCATCGGTGAATTTTGGAGAAGCTCAATGTGTCTGTAGATCCAACAGGTACGTACACAGCAAACTGGTCCAACACCACCTGCAGCATCATTCCATGGTTGCCAGCATCACATTCCCAGCAGCTCCGCTCCCCATCCTCCCTGGTGCAGAGTATCTGCCCTGATCCTCTGCCATTCCCAAGAAAATGAGTCTTATCTCCAGATCAAGGATCCAGGTCATGGCTTTGTTTGCAAACCTTCCCCTCCATTGCCTGGGAGTGATGCTTGGGTGGACCCAGGCTGCAGATGGGGGAAGCAGGAGACAGCAGCTCCAAGGGGATGGCACATGGGTCCCCTCAGTCCATTTTCATGGTCTTTTGGAAAAACAAAATAATCTTCCCCTGCATGGAGAGCAGCAGATGCCTTCTGGGACTCATCTTCATTTTTCCACTCAAATATACTCTGTTTAATCAGCTGGTTGTAATATCACTTTGTGAAATGTCATTAACAGAGAGTGAGAGCTGAGCTCCATTCCATTATTGAAATGCAGAAGAGCTGGGTGGCTTTCTCTGAGCACGCAGGTTTGAATGTCTGGGCACACAGAGACCATTTGTGTTCACCAGCCTCCAAACACTGAAAACAGCAGCAGAAGATACCCTTCAACAGGGAAAGATCAATTAGGTTGACTGTGCTAACAGCCACCAGTTTTGATAGTAAACTGCAGCACCCTAAATCATGCTAATAAATGCTGAAGAAACAGCTTTGATTTAGCTTGGTGAAGATCTGATCTGTATATAAAGGGACATTTTGTAAATTAGGAATCTAAGGGTCATTTAGTGAGGAGTCACCAACTCCATAAATCTGATCCTTTTTTCCCCCTTCCAGCTTTAAGTTTAAAAGTCTAGGCAAGGGCAAGGTCTAGACCTACCCAGATGCTCTCAGCATAACTTCACCACCTGTAGGAGTTGTCCTCAACATGAGGACTCCAGACAATCATTCACTTACAATCACAGTGCAAACACCACTCATTGTGCTCTAGGTAGGTCCTTTCTCCATTGTTGACAATTTGGTCACCACATCCATACAGTCCTTTGAATTGAATCCAACTGGTCTCTGGAGACATTGATGCTCTCAGGAGCAGATTAAACCCAGCAAGTGATGCTTCTCTGAGCTTTTTAGGCAAGATGAAGAGTGTTGGGTGCCTTAAAGGTTACTTAAAACTGCTTGAAGGCATGAGTTTTTTGGGCATAGCAGAGTACCTTGAATTCTCAGGTGACTTGACCTGAGATGGGAATGTGGAGCACAGCCCAGGAGCCCTCTCCCTCATTGCCCTGCAAAGCTGTTGGAGCACTCATTCCCAAATCCTTCTGGGAGGCAGGTTTACCTAATTACACAAGCACAGGGAAATCACTCCACCAGGGTAGATGTGGGCTGATGGTCAAGCTAAGAGCAGACCCCAGTGCCCTGACCCCACCATGGGGTCTAAGAGCAGCAGGGCACCACTGTACATCTAACCTAGCCTCCCAGTTCGGAAGGACTACCAGGGCCACCACACAGTCCCTGCTGCTCCTTTCAGAAAGAGCCAGGCCTTGCAAAAACACATCATTTGCTCCAGGGCATCCCATGCCAGGTGGCTCCACACTGTGCCAGTCCTTGATGTCACTCCCCACCCTCCCCTGCTGCAGCTGAGGACCTTTACAAATAAATAATATTCCAATCCAATCTGTTTGAGCAAGCTGGCATCTTTGATGCCACCAGGGAGAGTGGTAGATAAGAAAGGGTTGAGGAGCTGCATAGAAAACACCTGCCCATCACCCAGAAATGCACACAGGCAGCCTGGGTGCTCTAAAAATAGCTGAAATCAGGAAATCTGACATTGCATCTATCAGTGCTGCAGCTGGAACTGGCTTTCAAAACATCACAGCAAAGAGGCACAACCCTGAGGGAGGTCCCAAGGACCCCAAAAAGTTCTGTAGGAACATGAAGAGTATCCAAGGGCTGGTGGCTCAGGGTGAAGGTCTGGTTAGAGTGGATGGAGGCCAGAGGCAAGCTCCAGGTTGAGCTCACCCATGCTGCAAGAGGAACTGTTCACTTGCAGGCAGCTCCAGGCTGGGCAACAGCTCTGCTTGGATGCAAGTAGATGTCTCCACATGCATCCTCAGGGCTGTTAAACCCCTTCATTTCCCCAGCAAGAGCATCACTTAAGCGCAAGCTACAGCAAAGCCACAAGTGGGCTCTGGAGCTAATGCACAAATTATATTTCAAAAGCACTTCTCCCCAGCGCCAGCTATGCAATACAGGAAAATTGCTGTAATAAAAAGCCATCCTCTCCAGATTGGAAAGGTGGTGAGAGGGGCAGGAGGGAGCAGAAGCTTTGCTGCGAGGCCGACAGTGGAACAGCCCTTTGGGATGGGATTACACAGCATCCCTCACCTCCAAGTACAAGGTGATGGTCCTCCAGGCAGGCAGGCAGCCAGGCACAGGATTTTTCCAGCTGAGACACGAAGATGTAAACCTCTCTGGACAAGGAGACAAAGATGAGTAACCCATGTTATTAAAAAAAAAAAAAAAAAATACAGGGTGCAAGTCCTGTCCCTCTACCAAAAACCTCCAGGGAGGGCTCAGGGCAGCATCCCCAGGGCACAGTCACCACATTTTCCTCTTTAACCTCTTTTTGTCATGAACTTTCTACATCTGAGGGTAAACATGTGTCAAAAGAAGCGTGGCCAGCAGGTCGAGGGAGAGGATTCTGCCCCTCTACTCTCATAAGGCCCCACCTGGAGTCCTGTGTCCAGTTCTGGAGCCCCCAACACAAAAAAGACATGGAGCAGTTAGAACGAGTCCAGAGGAGGTCACGAGGATGATCCGAGGGCTGGAACACCTCTCCTATGAGGACAGGCTGAGAGAGTTGGGGCTGTTCAGCCTAGAAAAGAGAAGGCTCCGGGGAGCTCTTATAGTGGCCTCCCAGTACCTGAAGGGGCTCCAGGAAGGCTGGGGAGGGACTTTGGCCAAGGACAGGGAGTGACAGAACAAGGGGTGATGGCTTTAAGCTGAAAGAGGGGAGGTTTAGATTAGATATTAGGAAGTTCTTCACTGTAAGGGTGGTCAGACACTGGCCCAGGTTGCCCAGAGAAGCTGTGGCTGCTCCTCCCTGGAAATGTTGAAGGCCAGGTTGGATGAGGCTTTGAGCAACCTGGTCTAGTGGAAGGTGTCTCTGCTGATGGCAGGGGGTTGGAACTAGATGATCTTTAAGGTCCCTTCCAACCCAAACCATTCTATGATTCTATGCAGGTCATCCTTAAGGATCTACAATCATAGACCGAACATCTGCAAACCAGGACCAAGCCCAGACTCCTTAGTCCAGTCCAGGAGAAACCTGCTGCTGGGCCCTTCATGCTGAACCCAGGCACTCCAAAGCAGGGTTTGTCCCAATAAGTCATTTATAAATGAGCAATAGGAAAAGGTTTATTCATGCAAATTATTAGAAGAGTAATTTCCAAGAGCAGAGTGCACTGTTAGTAACACTCAGCATTCAATTTTCACAACAAGCTGCAAAACCTACTTTAAACAAGCTGTTCCAGCCAGGAGCCTGAGATGAGAAGGTGCAAGGGGAAACAACTCAAACACTTGCCCTTGCATGGCCATGATGTCTCATTGCTGACTACTGTGCCCAGCCACAGAAGGTACAAGCCACCACAGTCCTTCTACATATACATCCTACTCTGGAGCATGATCACTCCAGCCCTGGGGAGCACCTGGAAAGGAAACCAAGCAGGGGAACCCCTAATACCAACACACACCCCAAGTGGGCACCCACAAAGGTGACTTTGTAGGCTGGGGGCAATTGAGGGGCTTCAGGGACCTGTCACCCATGCTGATAACACCCCTCTCCTCTGCCAAGTGCAGTTCCTTGACCTGATTGCTGCTGCTTCCAGTGAAGCAATGTTTCAATTCAAGGAAGAAAAGGAAAGGATCAAACAGCATCATCAGTGTTAACCAGAAAGCCACCACTCCTCTCCTCCCTGCTCTCAGCTCTTGTTCCTGTGCAACCCCTTTGGTTTGGGGATTGCTCTGAAAGGTGTTGGGAGGAGAGAGAAGGTGGCTGCAGCAGCTCTTCCACTCCCAGTACCTTCCCAGCAAAGGAGCTCCAACCCCTTCTGCTGACTCCATAACACCTTAACCCTCCAACCCATCCTTGCAGCATTCAGAGACTGTGCTGAGATCCTTACCCTGGATCCAAAAAAGCCTAGAAAACATGACATGGATGGGCTCTCAAGATGCAAGACACAAACAGCCCAACTTTTCTGCAAAGTCTCAAGAGGTAGAGGAGATCAACTCAGCTAGGGCTTGGCAGAGCAGATCTTCTCAGCTTTGAGAACAACTAAAGGTTCCACTGAAGGCAAACCTACCTTCTGCTCAGCCCCATGAAGTGCTGGATCAAGTCAGACCTTCACCCCATGGGTTAAGGCAAGGAGAACACAGATAAATGCTACAGGACTTCACACACAGGGAAACCCCCAGTCAAGAAAGCCATCAGTGAGCCCAGGCACACGTCAACCAGTTTCTGAAAAAAGTATCACATTGAATAACCTAGGACACAAGATAAAGTTTTCATGGAAGAGGGAAAAATTGAAAGCTGCTTTAATTTTGTGGTGGATCCTCCACCCAGCTCATGCTTCCAAACTCATTAGCCACCATCCGATTCTTCCCTGACAGTAGGATCGCTAATTTTGCACATCCCAAAATAATACTTGCCGAGCAGCACTCCTTGGTATGATTAAAACAATATCAGGCACTAAAAATATACAGCTCCTGGGGGAATCCTGACTGCCTAAGACAACAAACTAGTTAAGTCACATCAAGGAGGAGTTTCTTTCCAATTAAAGGCAAAGCAGGTCCATGCCCTGCAATGGGGAGCTCAGAAGGGATGAAGGCAACAGGGGGATAACAGAGGATAAGGGAAGGACAAGAGGTGGAAGAGGCTGTTTCAAGGATGAGATATATGTGATGGGAGGGCTAGGGAAGTATACATCTACCAGTGGTGAAGCTAAACACCTGGAGATGACCCAAAGTATCTTCTCAGTACCCTCCCATATAGTTCCTGCCTGCAGGAGCTCCCCTCACTGGTCAAATCATCTTCCCAAATAGGTTACACTATTTATAGCTTTTTCCAACTAATGGAAAATATCTGCGTGTAAGCAGTGCGTTATTCAACCAGCCCTCATGGCCAGATACAATTCACCAAGGCAAATATTTGCATTTTTATTCCAAAATCTACATTATCAGGCAATACCCACTCCTGGTCCTCAGCAGTGAGGAAGTGCCTCCAAGAGCATCTCTCCATTGTGGTGCTTTAAGTGTTTGCCAATCTGCCCATCGTATATCAATTTTCTCCCCTTTTCCAACCTAAATATATTCCCAATTGGGTTTTCCCCCATTTGCTCTTGTACCAGTATTGTCATTTAGCTTAACCTCTCTCCAATATCTTGGTCTTCCTTCATCCCTAGAGCATTGCCCAATGCCTATGGGCTGCACAACCTCCTTGGAGGTAACATTGTGTTTCTGGGCCAGTGCAACCCAAGAGCTGTAAAGCCCCATGCCCTTCCCCAACTAAATAATTAATAATCACTTCTCTGATCCTATGATTAGCATAGCCAGCAGCCAAGGTCATGCCACAGAGTGCTTCCTGGTGGAGATCAGTCTCTGATGGATACCACAGCACCTTTGACAGTCTAGATGAGGGCAAGGACCTTCTCAGTAGGTCCCTTCAGAGCAACCCCCACGGTGAGCTCTGGTTTTTAACTCAGCCTGCTTGCCGCTCCCTTTGATCTCCCCTTCATTAGTCTTTCTCCTTCGCTTTCGAAGGTAATTAATACTTCCCTGATGAAAAGCCCCAGCACAAGGAGAGCTTTAACAACTCTTGTTTCACTGTGTGTTCCCATTAAAGGAGGGCTAAGGCAGGGGGGAGGAATGAGACCTCATTTGGAGCCTCAAAACTGCAGTGGTTTCCCCTCCCTCTGCCCCATTCCCAGGGTCTCACTGCCAGGACCATCAGAAGAGTCAGAGCACACCGTGTCCCTCTTATTCCCAGCACCCAGTAACCCAAGCATTAGGTTCATCAGGGGACCCAGAACTTATGTAAGGACTGCTTGGAGTCTGGTCAATCACCTACCTAACCCACCAGGAAGGACCAGAGAAAGCCATATGAGGATTTTTCCCCAGCACCTCACTCCCAAATCGGTGGAGGACCCTGTCCTACACAAACTTCATTGGGTTTCTGCATCCAGCCCTGACCTGCCCCAGTTCTTGTCACTCAGCATCAAACTCAAGCCCAAACTTTGACCAACCCTGATGCCCTCCTAAAACCTTTATAACTTTAACAACATCTTTATTGCTGGGCCTCTTGACCCATAATCAGATAACCAGAGAGCTACACAATTAAAAAGCCCTGGTTTAACTTCTTCCACTGCCACAGACCCCGCAGCAGATATCCCACAAGGTCTTAACTGGCTCATGAGGCTGTGGAAAGCAACCACAACTGCTGAGATCAGGGAGAACAGCACAGGGCAGGAGGTGGTTTCTGGGATGACTGAGAACATCAAGCACCTACAAAACCTAGCTTGGTCCCTCCATCCCAGTACAGACTCTCTATAAACTATTAGATGCTGCTTGCAAGGGCAACAAGACATTGCATGATGTCTCTTCTGCCAGACACATGCCTCTCGCCAACCAAAGCCACCACCCTGCACGTCTCCAGGATGAGCCAGGGGTGAACTGTAACCCAGGATGCCAGGAGGAAGGTGTTAATCCAACCCTCAGCCTTTACTCTGCACTAAGGGTCTCCAGAGCTCCAGCTCCCCCATACATATGGCAAAATACCATTTCCCCAGGTAGGATGAGGAAGGAGATGTTGATCTCATTTTCATCTGTCAGCAAGCAGTTTTCAAATTCGCTGAGAGGAAAAGAAAACAAAACCACCATCCAAAGCATGTTCAGCCCTGGCCAGGTACACCTTCCCCTCAAGACATCTGAATTTGGATAAAAGCACATTGCCCACACATAGCATCCCCTGCAACTCAAAGACCAAGGGAAACCAAATAATTTTTTTTGCATCAAGGGTTGCTTTTTGGGCTCACCAGAGCTTTGCTGATGTGCTCATGTCCCAGTCTTTGCATCAGCCAGGACAGTAGCATGCCCCATGCCAGGCCCCGCTGACACCAGAGCCAAGGTCATTCTAATCAGGTGACATAGTGACATTCCCCAGCAGGCATATCCAAGAGGTTGGCTTTGCTCCCTGGCACCATCAGTCTGGCCAGACCTTGTAAAGTCACATAAGGTGACATTTTCCAAAGAATTTGACTCACCCTGATAAAAAAAACAGCTAACGTCCTCCTGTCTGTACATATCCCTGCTGAGAAATGCTGTTCTGGGGGAAACAGGCTGTTTTTACTGGAATTTACTAGGAGAAGGAAAAGGAACAAGCTCTTTCCCAAGGTAGGAATCACACAAGAAGATTATTTCCTTGGAAAAAAACATTTGGTTGAGCTCTATTTTATTATTTGGTGCTGCAGCAGGCATGATGATACACATCTGTTCAAAGGCAAAAGGAGAACACAATGCTCTGACCCACCTGGACAACCCCAACTGCTCCCCTCCTCTTATCACGGTTCAGCTTCCTTTTCACCAAAAACATTGGCTTTTATTCCACCTGAGAAGGACAAGGAAACCAAGCAGCCAAACACCTCGTGATGTTCAGCCCTTACAGCCCTCAAGCATTTTAGGAATGAGCCTCTACCCCACAAAAAATGCATTTTTTTTTTTTCTCCTTTTCATCCTTGCAGCAAGCAGGAGGAGGATGGATGCTTCAGGGTAAAGAGCAGAGAAAAGCCTGAAGCTTCTTGGGCCAGGGAAGGTACAAAACCAAAAAAATCTCATTTCAAGATGTTTTCACAACCTCCCCCTTGCCTAGATCAGTAACTGGAAAACAAGGCTTAGGAGCAAAGATTTTATTTGCCCTGCCTTCATCTTGTGCTGATAACATAAGAAGGTGGGAATGGGGTGTTCTTCCACCTTGGGGTGTCTTCTGGGGACCTGCTTTCCCAGCTCTGGTAGCTCCCTTGGCTGGAGAAGGGGTTGGTCCTTATACACAGCACAGGAAAGGAACAAATTGAAAGAGCTAAAGGAGATGCAATGGTCATGCTGAGGACTGGGGGACTCAAATGCAAAAAAAAAATTAATCCAAAATTACAGAAAAAAATAGAAAATAGAGCAAAGCAGAGGGGACACCCAGTGCATGCTGCAGTCTGGTCCTGCTCCTGCCACTGCTCATCCAAGCTTCCAAGATGCTACACTTATTTCAGTTCCCAGCCCATACCATGCAGCAGCTGCTCCCCTTCTACTCCTGCTCAAACTGTCAGCAGTAAATGTATTCTACTACTTAAAAACCATTCTAATATCACTTAAAAATAACTTAAAGTTACTCTCAACTTCTTTATCAGTGAGGAAATGTGTCTTCTCAAAGCCCAGGATAGCTGTCCCTATGCAAGACAGTCTATTCAGCATCTATCCCAGGCGAATCAAAGCCTGCAGCAGGCTGGAAAAATTCATCCAGCTCTCAACACCATCAGGAAGCATTAAAAAAAACAAACCCAAAAAACAACAGAAAAACAAAACAGACTTAATGTTTCTGGACAGGGAAAAACCTGTAAAAGTTTATATTTTTATGCACCCAGCAAAATCTGGGAAATATTAAAATAAGCAAACCAAGCATGGGACATTAGGAAACGTTTTTTACATCCTCATTTTGTTTCAATCCTTCCCCTTATCAGCCCAGTACACTTATTTTTCTGCTCTCCCACCATGCCTTCCCAAAACAGGGAAGGATAAATCTTCTTTAAGGGATGCACAGAGACAGGGATACAGGCTCAGGGAATTACCAGAGGAGTCAGGGCTGGAGACACTAAGTTATGGAGGTTGTAGAGTTTGGGGCTTCTTTTTCACACTTCTTCCTTTTCTAGTCGTATGACATAACCCTCTCTGAGTTATTTTTAAGCCCTCGTGACTTGTTTCATCTCAGGACAGATGCTGATCCCAGGAGCAGCGGGTGGTAACTCCTACAGAGTAGCATTACTCCGGGAGAGGTGGCACAGCTTCAGCTGGTCACCTTTTATGCATGCTGAAACAATTTCTAAAAATACTCAATTTTTTTTTAACAGAAAAAAAGGAAACTGGAGAGGAGAAGAACAAAAAAAAATCAGTTTGATTTTCCCAATGCATGTTCTCACCCCTGAGCTCACCAGAGGACACTGCTGGGGACAAACAACCCAATTTCTCCATCCCAAACACTCTCCTTTTGGGATACATCAGAGCTGAGGGTTTTGACCATTTTCAAATGGCTGATAAGACCAGGACTGCCCCATTCTTGGGGGCCCTCTTCCCAGGGCATCTCTTCCTTGAGCAGGGAGAAGTATACTGCATCCAGAGCTACTGCAGGGGGAAGAGATGGGCAAGGACAAGGTCCAGGAGACATCTCACAAGCTTTGGCCTTCAGGGTTGCAGCACCAACAAGAAGGGCAGCTTGACCTCCAAGCTTGTCCTCTGCCTGAGCTCCCATCTCTCCCCATCGTCCTTCCACTTCTTTGCATTAGGGGTTGTCAGCCTCAAAACCCACACAGTGAGGGCTTGGGAGGCTTTGTGGGACATTTCCAAGCTGTTGGATTTGCAAAGTAACTGTACACTCATTTTCTGGGTGCACCAGGGAGCACGCAAATGTTGCTGGATCAACCCTGTTCCCAACATGAGGTTGTGGTTCTCTTGCTCCTACAGCTTCAGCATTCCTGGGGCTTTCCACTGGGCAGATGAGACGTGCCTCCAAAATAAAACCAGCCCTCCTGCCTGGTCCCAGTACCTCCTTTCCCTTCCTGCAGCTGGGCAGGGAAGGGTTCGAGTAGAAGAGCAAGGGAAGAAAACCCCAATGAGATGGCAATCTGTAGCTGGAGCCAACCATAAGCAACCTCAGCCTGCCAGGCTCCAGACAGCACTCAAATCCCATGGGAGGATGAATGTCCCACTTCGTGTCCAGTTTGTCCCACTCCAGGAGATACAATGCTTTGAGGAGAGGATACCACACCAAGATGCAGGACCCACCCATAGCCCCTGGGGGGTTTATGGGGTGCTGTGCACCACAAAGACAACTGAAAGCTGTCCAACCACAACTTCAAAGACCTGGTACAAGTTGATGGTGCAGCCTGAAGCTTTCATGACTGTCATGGGACATCAACCAGTAGCTCCACATGAGGGTTAGTTTTGTCCAGCTTTCAGCATGGGGAGAGCTGGTGCTTTCTTTTTGCCATGCAGAAGTGGAACAGAAACACTGCTGTCAGGATAAGTAGAGCATCCTCCAGATGTACCAGCAGCACTGAAACCCTACAGAGCACCAGCTCATCACCTCCAGAGTTGAAACTCAACCACAGCGCAGACTTGAGGTGATCCAAGCACACACATGTGTAGTTTTCCACACACCTCTACATGAGTGAGACACTCCAGCAGCATGTCCCCACCTCACCCAAACACACAGCACCCTCCCTTGCTCCTGCCCACACACCCGCAAAGCTGTTTAAACAAACCATCCTATTTTTCCTACAAGTTTTAAGGAAAGCAATATATATATAAAAATATTGCAGTTGCTTCTATACTTAAGCACTCAGCTCTTACCAAAGAGAGGGAGTAAGACAGATAGCGATGGGTAATCCAAGCCTTGTAGCAAATGTCTTGGAGCCAGAAAGGTTGAACGCACAGAACTAAAGTGATGCCTTCTGAAGTTTCAAGCACCGGCACAAATATCTCATCATCATCTCTGAAGTAAAGAAGGTTTCAGGAAAATTTGTCTAATCCGTTTCAAGTTATGAAGATTTAAATCCTTTACATTTTCATTAAGCATATCCCAGCTCATAAGGAGGAACAGATCTTCTCTAAGCACATCAAGAAGAGCAGAATCAAGTGTGCATGGGGTTAGAAGCACTTCTTCACAGCATCCTGTCCACATTCCACCCCTTACAGGACCTTTCAGAAAAAAAAAAAAAAACAAAACAAAAAAACCAAACCAAACCAAACAAACCCCCACAAAAACCCCCAAAAAACCAAATCATCATCAGCATTATTTATGTCTATTTCCCCCAAAGCTCAGAAGCAGCCAGCTGTATTTTGTTCAGCCTGTCCCAAAATGCTTCTAACAAAGAGGAGACCAAAGCTGGAACATGTTCCAGATGGTTTTGAAAGCTCCAAATGGTTGTGGCTGGGAAGCAGCTGGGAGAGTCTCAGGTTGCCCCATGCCCTGCAGGGTTCCCACTTCTTCTTGGCGGCGGCTCAAGGTGGGGAAAGTAGAGGGAGAAGAGGCCACAGGTTCTGGTGGGCTCTCAGCATCATCTAGACCTGCTCATCCAGCTCTCTGCCCCAGCCTCTCCTCTGCAGGCAATGCTGGAGTAAGACAGACTTTTAAGATATGATACAACTCTGACAGGGGTCATTAAATCCTCCAGGTTCACAAGCAGAGGAATTAAGTCCCTTCTTCACACCATTCATAGAGAGTGTGCATCCTCAAAGAGCTCACCTGGCCCCAAGAACAGCAACTTTTGCTTTTAAAACAACAACAAGGGGTAGATTTATAAGCTAACAGAAATTCAAGGTAGCCACAGCCATGTGAGGTCAAAGACTCAACAGCAGATGGTAGGAAGGGCCTGCTGGTGGAAGAGCTGTAAACCCAGGGTAAGGAACAAAGCAAGGGTAAAGGGATGGATATCTAAAGCCCAGTTTTCTAATTTCCCAGTAGAGCTAGGAAACAGGGGCAGCACCTCCCTCACCTTCATTTCCTAAGCTCTTGAGGTGGTCCCAAAAAATTTGGAAATCCCAAACTCCCGAACAAGTCCTCTCCACCAGGTTGGTGGATGGACTGTGCCTTGCAAAGCCAAACCCAACACAACCCTATCTGCAGCTCCCCGTATGTCTCCTGACCTACTGAGATGATGTTCCCAGCCATGGACCTTGCCTAGGTGCATTCCCACCAGGGCACTTGCCATCACCAAAAATGAACACTTCTTAATGAAAGAGGAAGGCAAACATCAACCCAAGAAGGAATTGCAAAAAAGCAGCAAGATAAAAAGAAAAAAGAAGCCCTTCAAAGTCAGCTCCTCAAGGTTTGAAGGAACATGGCCTTAATTTCATCAACTGTGAAAATCCATTAGCATCTGACTAAAGTCCATTTAAAATATTCATCTGGAGGATATTTTATGCAAAACTGCTGCTGTGTC
Organism: Antrostomus carolinensis; assembly: GCF_000700745.2. Classification (NCBI taxonomy): domain Eukaryota; kingdom Metazoa; phylum Chordata; class Aves; order Caprimulgiformes; family Caprimulgidae; genus Antrostomus; species Antrostomus carolinensis. The sequence continues at coordinate 8,063 of NW_010289870.1, read as the reverse complement.
TTAAAAGCTGCTGCAAAACGTTAAGAGCCACATCGAAACTCCCCTCCTGTGGCCATCATCTCCTGGAGGGTTTAGTTTCACCCAGGGTCACAGCCCAAATCCAAGTGGGATTTACAAGCCCCCTTCTCCACCAGCTCACATGAGATTTTGGGCCCAATTCTTGGGTTTTTTTCCCCTTCTCAAAAGCACTGTGGTTGTTTATTTAACAAGCCCTAGCTCTGCCACGGTGGGGAATTAGAAGGCAAGAAGCTCTCTGCTGTGGCCTCTGATTAACTCAATATATTATTAGCATCCCAACACAAGCTTTGCCAGCACCTATAAATACGAGCCAGCGGTGACTCAGCAAAGCTGTAGCTATTTTTTTTTTTACCGCCCCTCCCCCCTCCCATCCTTCTTTAATTTCCCAGGTAGTTGCATCTTGGGGGTGTGTATGTGTGTGCGGTCCTGGCTCTAGGGATGCTCAGCAGGTCGTCATGGAAACTCAACGCTGCCAAAATCATCCTTACTCCAGAGAATCTGGTGCTAAATTTTCTCCCAGCCTGGTCAGGGATGCCCCAACCAGACATGGGACCAGACTGTAACATAAATTAGCAGCACAAGAAAGAGGCAAATTATATTTTAAGCTTTTTTTTAAGCTATTCCTTACCTTTAAAACCACCCACATGGCAGGAAAGATTCTCTGTTGTCTTATATGAGGTTGTGCTGGGCACTCTGCCCTTGTCCAGCACCCAACCCACCTGCTAAGCCACAGTCAGGGCATAACATCATGTTTTAATATTTTTTTAACTACCAAGGTTATCTTAGCAAGAGCAATCAAGGGATATGATATGAAAAAACACATTATAACGAGGGTTTCCCACTGTCTTGGGCAGCTCTGTCCATTGCTAATTAATCCTGTTATGAAACCAGGCAGATTTAATACATCTGCCCCCCAAAAAACATCAACACCAGTAACATAAGGGGTTTCTAATGGCCTTTTGGACATCACATTAGTAGACTCACCCAGCCCCAAGGCAAAAAACCTTTCAGTTATTCCCGAGTTTAAAGTATTTTTCATTTGCAAATTCACCATGCCAAGCAGGGCCCTGGAACAGAGACAGCCACAGTTTTCCAGGAAATTAAAAAAAAAAAATCAGCCCCCAAAATCCCCCACAGAACACTTGGCAGTCCCCAAATTTCCAAGCTTTTATCCAACTTTCAAAGAGCTGTTTGTGCCTGGAGGATGCCAATGCTGTTTCACCGCAGCATTTAAACAAGCCACCACTACAGAAAAGGAGATTGGCATTCAGAAACTCCCAGTCATTTTGCTTTGCCATTCCTATTGGGAAAAAAAAAAAAAAAAAAAAAAAAAAAAAGAAAAAAAAAAAAAAAAAAAAAAGTGAAAATAATAGAAATTAGTAGAAAATTCTGTTTTGGCTAAGCAAAAAATCACAACTGGAGCAGCACAGGATGGCTAAAACCCTCCTGGACCAGACACCATGGGAATGGGCACTGCTGGGTGAAACAGGAGCAGTAATTAATATGAATTGATAATTAATTACTCAATTAATGTTAATCTTTCCAGGTGGGTATTAGCAGCTTCTGATCAGTGAAATAAGATGGAGGTGGTGGCCAAAACGAGCAGAGTTTGTTCCCCATCCTAAGTCCTACCTGCAGCCAGCTCTGCAGCCACCCTATGGGGCCAGAGGTCTCTCCGATTAATTATTTACCAGTGTACATCATAAATCATGAAGAATTTGAAAGGGAAAACTTCCCACACAACACAAGCAAGGTCACCTTTCCCCTGCCAGGGCTCAGTTCTCAGGTTCAGTACCAAGGTATCAACCCTGCAGGAGAAGATGCTGTAATTACACCCAGCCCTCATGATGGTCACATAGAGCAACTAGAGATTCAGTTTCTCCATCCCAGCACCACTATGATCCAAACAAACAAGGAAGGAAACAAAGTTTGTGGTGAAGTTATCACGGAACATCAAGAAATCTTTAAGTTTAAGTCATCTCAATGATCAATGCTGTGGTCAGGCTCTGCCAGGACCACTAGTCCCAAGGGATGCTCAACTGGTTCCGGTAGACTTCACCCTGCAAATCAAACTTTGCTTTTAAAGACCCCCTAGATCATTTGAGGGTCTTCAAAGTTGACAAGGCAGCACATCCCTAAACTCATTTATTTCATCCTTCCTATTTATAGCCATCTCCCCAGCCTGACCATGCCAGAGCATCTCTGAGCCCTCGCCAGCACAGCTCAGTCCCCACAGAGCTAGAAAAGAAGGAGAGCCAGAAATTCGGATAAGGTCATGGACAAGGCTTTTAAAAATGTAAATGAAGCCCAAGGAGTTGGCCTTATCCTGCAGGCAGGCGCTCTGCAACACACAAAAATGAGATTAGCACAAGGTCCCCTTGGCGTAGGTCAGGTCCATCTGCTTGGTATTCTCCTTGCAGAGGGTCTCCCCGAGGACAGGCCCAAGCCCAGAGCTCCCAAGGACATCTTCCACTTGAGCAGCATCCTGCTAGGGCATAATTGTCCTGGCAGGCATCAAATGGGGGGTAAAAAAAGATGCAGTTTTGGGCCAAATCAGCATTTCATTCGCAGAACATCACTGCTGATGCTGCATCCCTCAAAGGGAAAGGAAAATGCAAGGGAAGCTGGAAAACCCTCTTCCAAAGCTCTGGAGAAAAGCTTATTTTTCCTTTCAGCATTTATTTGGGTAGGGTTTTGTTGTTTTGGTTTGGGTTTTTTTTTTTGAAAAGCAACTGAAAAATCCATTTTTCTGTCAAGCTCCAGCATTGGCCCACAGCCCTTGGCTGCTACTGGGGCTCCTCCAAGCCCAGCTTTGCTGCATCCCTGGTTGTCCCAGTTGGGCAGCCCCAGAGGAGCACAAAGCCTGCTGAGCCACGCTTCAAATCAGCATCTTTAGGAAAGATTTCCACTTAAAATACAGCATGCTAAACTCCAAACAGGACAGTCATATACATACTGAAGATGGCAGAAAAGAGGCTTTAACGCTTGACCCCAGTAGATGTTTTCCAGGGGCGCAACTCTGAGCCCAGGTTAAGGACCAGAATAACTTTTATTCACCCTAATCCTTGGTGCCATCTACCTGCTGCCCACCAGCCTCCCAACATCCTTTCCTACTCTCCTTAACGATCTTCAGCCCAAATACAGAAACCAAAGGGAAACTGAGGCACAGGGGGATTGATGCAACCTGCCACCCCTGTGCTTTCCACCAGAGCCTCTTGCCCTGCTAGCAGACACATCTACCTCTCCAGCAAAGTCCAAAATGTGCGTTTCTAAGGCTCTCTATTTAGGGCAGCCCATTCCTGCCAAGCCCCATACTCACCCCCCACACAAACACCAAAGCAGATGCTCAGAAGTCTCACCTCCACTAATTTCCAGCCTTGTTTGCACAGATTATCCATCCCTGAGCAGGCTCAGCTCCCCTCATCGGGGTGATTAATGGTGGTTTTGCTAGTAAAACAAAAGGCCATTAAGAGCGCTAATATTTGCTCTCCCTACTCCCTGCCTACTTCATTTCATACTTCAACACGAGCCTTGCATGCTTTTCCCAGAGAAAAATTAATAAGGGTGCGAAGCCACGTTGATTTCTACCTCAACAGTGGATCAGATACGTCTGTCCAAACCCAGAAACACCCAAACTGGCTGTGAAAGCAAGAATGGTCCCAGCTCCACTCATCCAGATAAGGGAGAAATCCCATACCCGGATGGAAATTATAGGGATATCCTCTCCTCACCTATGTTTTGTGATGGAAGGAGTCCCATCCCAGCCCTGTAGCAACTAGAAAAGCTTCATTAAAAGCAGCTCCAAGACCCCACAGCCTCTAAATAGAGTTTGGAAATCAGGAAATAAATTCCAAAGGAGCAAATTCTGGGGAAGAAAAGCCCACTTTGGAGTTACTCATTGCTCACTGGTGCCGGCTCCTCTGCAGCTTGCATGGGGACAACCTCCTCTTGCCAAAAACCTCAGCACCAGAAGAAACCCCCTTGCTCTGAGACCTGTTAGGAAGATACTGAGGCAATTTGGATGCTTCTATATCGATGGTCCCACCCTCCCCAGGTGGGATACATTTGAGCTAAAAGCCCTGAGGAGGGAAGTTGAATGTCTTTGGGTTTATTTGAACTACCAGTTGGGTGGGGATGTGCTCCAGTGTTTCATACAAGAGCCAGATGAGTCAGTATAACACAGGCCAAGAGCCTTATGGGATGGGATACACATTTTCCATCAAGATACACAAACTGATTAAAATATAACCTTTTTTTTCAAGGTAGAAGCAGTTTCCCATTTTGAAAGCACATTTTTAAAGGCCACATCCATGTTGCTGCTCCATTTTAATAGGCTTGGTTTTTTTTTTAATCCACTTAAAAGCAACAAGTCAACCTGATATCACCCACTTGCAACATATGGCCTGAGCACGTTGGCTGAGCAACACCATTGCTGCTTGACACCAGCAGCAGTTTTGACTCCTCATCCTCACCATGGTCAGGCTATGATTTGAAATTCAAGGATGCTTTGCTCACTAGGATGAGCGGATATGGGGAATTTTGGGGGTTTGAACACTCCCTGATGTAGATTTGAAGTGGAGTGTGATGTTGAAATCACCCACCCGGAACATATAGCCTGAGCATATTGGTTGAGCAACACCATTGCTGCTTGACACCAGCGTCAGTTTTGATGCCTCATCCTCATCACGACCTGGCTGTGATTTGAAATTCAAGGATGGTCTACTCACTAGGATGAGCAGATATGGGGAATTTTGGGTGTTTGGACCCTCCGGTTTTGGGGTGACGGATGGTGTTGAGGGTGCCAACCACGACACCACCACCAAGCAGAGCAGGCAGCGCTGGAGCTGCTGGGCTCTTCTGATAAGCAATGGACTCAAGCATCTAAAAAGAGCCCGCCATTGACCATCTCAATTCCATAGTTCCAAAAAATTCAATAAAATTAAATTCCCAAAATTCCATAATTATCACAGAGTGCGAGGATTTTTATTTCACCCCAGCCCTTGCGCCATGGAGCCAAGACCCCAGCAAGGAGGGGAGCCCTCTTCTCCCCAGACCATGTGTTGAGCATCAAGGACCACATCTTGGAGCATCTCAGAAATGAATTTCCATGTCCCATATTTCAAATGGCCCAAGGATAAAGGTGATCCAGGAGAAGGTTGTTTCACTACCAGCATCCCATGGGATTTCTCCTGGGAGAAGGCACTATCTGCCACTGCAGGAACATGGCAAGATGGGACTTGTGGGTCTGTAGGCCAAGGAAAGGTGATGGAGATGGGGAAAAAAATAGATTTTAAAACATTGCTTTAAACAGGCTTCTTCAGGGATTATTTTCTTGCTTCTTCTCGGTTCTTACCGTATTCTCCACAGGTTTTCCCCAGCGGCTGGGACCTGAGGTGCTTGCAGGCTTGGCGCCGCTAACACGTATTTCTGTATTCTCACATCTCTCCGAGCTAATCTTTAGGGAGAGGGGAATTGACAAACTGGTTGAAAAACTGACTGACACTCCAATCAAAATACAAAAGAAACAGAAATAAATGGCTCTGAAAAGAATCGCTATTTAATTAGAAATTACATCTGTGCCAGTGAGTCACGGCGGGGAAGCGATACATCAGCCGGCTCGGCAGCGACGGGCACCTGGCAGCGCGGGCCCCCTGCCAGCAGCATGATAATGGGGATGGGCTCCATCCCCGAGCTGAGACAGGAGGTTTTGGGGGGATGGAGGGGATCTCCTGCCATGGATGGGGTCACCTGCTAAGTCTTGCCAAGCCATGAGTTCCTGCAGGAACCAGCCTGGAAAATAAAATGCCTGCAAGCCTGAAAGCTTTGCAAAGAAATCCCCTCCCAGCAGTTTTTCAGCTGGAATGGGAAAATCCCTAGTAATACCAGATCTAATGAAAGGCATAAATAAAGATTGTGGAATGAAGGGAGAGAGATTAGGTGGGAATAAAAATGCTCTTCTCTCCATCGTGGCTGTCTCATGGGGAAAGCCCAACCCTCCATCAGTGGGTACCAAAGCTGAGGAGGATCTGGGGATCCCCCCAACTCCTCCAAAGGAAGGTGGGATGGAGTAGGACAGGATCTAGCAGGGAAATGGAGGACATGGGTCAATCACAAGGGACATGACATGCTAAAATTGGGGTGGTCCATGACCCCGAATTCCCATCCACAGGTAGGAAGGAGCATCCTTGGGATGA
>NW_010289870.1:950-1841 GCF_000700745.2 Antrostomus carolinensis | reverse complement strand
CCATCACCACTTTCTTCACAGGGTTGAGGTTTTGCAAGGCAGCAAATAAAAGCAGAAAATAATTTTAAAAAAAACCCAAACAACCAAAACATCCTCTTTCTATTCTTCCTCCACAAAGGATGAATTAAACAGCAGCTGGGAACACGGCAGCTTTCCCAGCAGGAGGGAGGTGGGATGGACAGACAGACATCCCTCCCCACAGCCACCGCCTTGCCCCCCAGCACTGGGGATGCTTGGGCACAGAGTGCTCCTCAGCATGGAAAAGGCCGAGGATGTCCAGCCAGGGCTTTGGAGCAAAGGAAAACAGGAGCAAAGGGTGGGATGTGCTGCGGGTTTGGCTTCTCGGGTGTCTCGTAAAGGCTAAGCCTTTCTATCCCCTTTCCAGGGGTCAAGCTCGATGGGTCCCTCTCATTTCACACCCTCAGGACATGATCCAGAGGGTTTCCGAAGGTGGCAGGAAACACATCTTGGTCCTCCAATCTGATGCTGGAGGCTTTGGACATTCTTGCAAGGCCGTTTCTGCTGCCTGATGTTTTCCAAGATTTTCCAAGGTGGGTTTTTGGGTGGCTCAGGGTCCTGCTCTCCAGTGCTGGAAATTTTCAAGCATCTGTGATCAACCTGGCTCAGACCAAAAGTCTTTGGCTGCCACTACCCATCACGGAGGTGACCAGCAGATGCCTACGAGAGAGAGGAAGACCAAGCCATAGAGGAAGCAGTGTTTCCTCCCCAGTTCACGTCTCAGCCTCTCATTTTATTCTCCTGATGTAGTTTACTCAGGTCCTCCTGTGATCAAAATCATTTGGTATCTTTTATCACATGTTCTGAGGTGAGACCTCACCCGATCCCACATCACCACTCCAAGGTGGATTTCCCAGGAGAAGCAACTCCATC
>NW_010289870.1:0-666 GCF_000700745.2 Antrostomus carolinensis | reverse complement strand
TGGCCATGGATTTACCCTGGAAAATATCATTCCAATGGGGCTGTGCACCAAGGGAATGGTCACCGGTATCTACCACGCACAGCAGTATTCCTGCCATCCTGAGGATCCACTGCTGGACCCCAACCCAAATACCCCATGGGAATCAGAAGAGCTCACCCCAAAAGCATCATCTCACGATGAGGATGAGTCAGTTGGGGTCGATGCCAAAAAGTATGTTCAGCGTTTTGAAGGTACTCGGTAGGAGGCAATAAATAAGACAGATGAGCACACGTCGCCTCTGCTCTTGCAGTCCTGGTATTGCCACCAATCGTCACAGTTCCCTGCTCTCCTTCATCCCATTGCTACTGAACTGGATGGGTTCTCCCAGGCTGGATCACTTCTTTGGGTCAATTCCCTCCTCTCCTTGGTCCCCCCTAGATCAGACACACACACTCAGGCTCGTGGTTGTTATTTTCCTCCTTCAGCAAAGACTTTTGTGAAGATGCTGCTCCTGCATCCCAGGCACACTGCTGTTCTTTTACAGAACCTGCAGAAACTAGCCCCAAATATGACCCACAGGGTGTGTGTTTGGGCAGTCACTTTGCATTCAGAAAGGACCAGTGTTAATGAGTCTATTATTCCGGGGGGGGACACGACACTGAGTGGGGAAACTGAGGCACAGCTTCC
>NW_010289869.1:0-2156 GCF_000700745.2 Antrostomus carolinensis | reverse complement strand
ACCCTCCATCACCACCCTGCCCATTGCCCAACCTGCTCATCACCCACCTCTTCCATCACACCCCCTCCATCACCATCCTGACCAACACCACCCTGCCCATTGCCCACCCTGCTCACCACCATCCTGCCCACCACCACTCTGCCCATCACTATGTCCTCCATCACCACCCTGCCCATCACCACCCTATTCACCCATCACCACCCTGGCCTCTGTAGGGTCACACAAAAGCCAGGCTGAGATTTCAGGGGGCATTGCCAGCTCAGCACAGACCCCCATAGCCAAGCACTTCCACTTGTCACCCCTAGACCCTCTTTGGGCAGAGAGAAGGGACCCTTATGTCACTGTGGGACAGCAAAGGTTGCCCACAGCCCATCACATCCCACCCTGGGAAATGCCGATGTGCTGCTTCCAACCCACCCCATGCATCCTGCAAACGCAGCTGGCCAGAGGGTGGGAGTTGGAGAGGGAAGTGGGAAGGAGGGTTGGGAGCTGGTGAAGGTTTTTAGAGGAGAAGCAAACAGCAATGGTTAAAAGCTGAGGCCGGTGCAGAGCGGAAGGGAAGCGGCAGCGAGTGTGTGCGCGGGTACAAGGGCATCTGCACAGCTCTGCATAAACAAACAGCAAAAGCAGAAGTCGGTGGCAGTGAATTAGCAGTCAGGGACCGTAGAAAATCCATACAGGAAGCAAAACAAAAGAGAAATCTCAGGCCACGGGGGCTGAGGACGCTGAGAGGGTGCTTTTGGAATAGATGAAGCTCATCAAGAAAATTGTGCAATCGTTGGGAGCTGGGACAGCCGCCCGTGGGCAGGAGGACAGGCACCGGGCTCCGCTGGCTGCTCGTCCCTGCTCAGAGAAAAAAGCCAGAAGGTGCAATTATGCATAAAGCAACGGCGAGAGGAATTAAAAAGCAGCTTTTAAGGTAAGATTTTATCATGTCAGCCACTTCCCTGTGGGGTTTGGGGAGGGCTGGTTGGTTGCAGAGTTGCCTGGACCCCTGGAGCTGTCAATGTCCGAGGGGAGCGTGGGTTTATAGCCTGGCAGGAAAGCTCAGACCTGGTCTGGGGAGGCTGGAGGGGCTGGAAGGGGCAGCAGGGCCATGTCCACACCAGAACCAGCCCGGGGTGGTGGTCTGGGGACAGCCATACCCAGGGCACAGCACCAGCTGGGGGTTCCCATTTACATCTTTTCCTCATTAGGATTGGGAATGGATGGGACAAGTGACCAGGGTGTATTTTAAAGCATCAGCGAGGATGGAGCCCGCTGGTGGTGGCACACAGATGCCCATTCACAGCCAGCTCGGTGTGTCTCATTCTGCTCTCCAAGGGCAAAAATCCCGCAGATTCCACCTTCCCGACACCCACAAATCGATCACCTGGTGTCTGTAAAATCCCAGTTGCCACCTCCCTGGGTTTCCCCAGTTTGGCGTGCTGGGTGAGCACCAGCCCCCTGGCAGTGAGTGTCACCTGTGTGTGGGTCTGTGGGGCAAGGAGAGCCCCTCTGTCCCCAGCACTGCTGCCACTTGGGGAGGACGAGGCCCCGGAGGAGCTCTTGGGACAGCTGGTGACATGGGTGGGAGATATCGATGGGCCAGACATGACAGTACAGAGCACAAACCAGCCCATTCCTGGAAAAAGGTGCAAGGAAAGTTTATTGTCCTCCTGTTTCCCATGGCTCGCAGGGTGGGTGGCTGTTCCCCTGGGATGTCACCAGTACAGCGCTGGGATGGCCGAGCCTGGCCCATGTGCTTCCACCTCAGTCCCCAGCCCAGCTCGGGACTGGAGGGACAGTGCGACCACTCCGTTTGTCACAGCTGAACCCCTCGCCCACGCTGTGCGACAGCTGTGGGACAACTGTGAGCCCTGTGGCCCGATCCGCTCCTGCGGAGTGTGGGCAGCACCTCTCACAACAAGACAATTCACTCAACCGAAAAGCAGAGAGAGAAAAATGATGAGAAATGGGGTTTGAGATGGTGTCTCGCCCACTGCTGCCACCGCAGAGGTCCCTTGGGTTCAGTCCACGGCGCTGTGGGAGGACATGGCCGGTGGGGACAGGAATGGGGGTGTTTTCCTGCGCACACCCCTCCTGAGCCCCAAAATGAGCCTGTGCTCGGGCTCCCCGCTGTCCCCCGGGGAGGCAGGGACCAGGCTGGGGAGCTG
>NW_010289868.1:0-7507 GCF_000700745.2 Antrostomus carolinensis | reverse complement strand
TGATGATTCTATGTCTGCAGTCCTTATTCCTGTTGAGTAGAGTAAGGACTGCAGGTGGACCCAAACCACCACACTCACTCAGACAAATAGCATTCAGTGAAATAAATGGCACTATCCGTGTGAATGAATGATACTCAGCAAAATGGGTTGCAGATTCAGGCTGAGAGATAACAACTGTGAATCAACATAAACAGCAGACTTCTTTTTAGGATACGACTCGTGAGGGACTTACAAACTTTCCATAGCATGACCCAGTGGTGAGACACTGGCCTACAGGCCAAGAAACCTGGCTTGGTTCTGAGTTTTGCAGCTGACCTAGGATGTAGCAGGCATAGCTTCTTTAAAGCAATTTCTGAGAGACAGTCTCTCTTTCAATATTTCTTTTAGGATCTTTCCATTTTGTCACTCACTGGGATGCAGCCATTAAGCATGACAAGCAGTAGATAATTGTCAGTCATGGTTTTCATACCTACAGAAATTTACATCTTGCTCAGATTCAGCTTTACTTGTGGTATCTTCACACTATCTCCAAGTTGCTATCACTTCCAAGCCTGGGTTGTCTCACCTGTTTATCTGAAAGCTGCATCTAGACGTTGAACTGAATGGGGCTGATTTTTATGGGACTTGGATTTAATGAAGATCATGATTGAAGTTGTAGTTTCTCTAGTAGGCTGGAATTCATTTAGTAAGAATAAACCCCTTAGGGATTCAGAGCAAATTTCTTGTGAGGCTGATCAAAACCAGTGCTGTGAACTTCCCCAGGAACTAAGGGCTATTTATATTTCTTCATACAAGATACACTAACAAATAAATAAAACCAAGTGAACTCAGTTATAATCTTTCTCCTATGTTTGGAGCTCGCTGAATCCCAACAGAGATAGGAACCTTTGTCAGTGAACCAAATCTTTTTTGCCAATCACATGGGAATTCATGTCCTGCACTTATATGGGAAACTTAAGACTGTTCCCAAATGGTCCTCACACAGAAGCAGCTCTCTTATCTACAAAATATTAGTGTGGAGTTATTAAATTAGAATTGCACCTGCATACATAACGCATTTTATTATATTTACATTCTTTGAGAATTTAGGAGACCAGAGGAGAAAACAGAAAAACCTGCATAGTCTTAATCTCAGCTCCCTACTGTCTGGTTCCTTCACTGACCTTGCAGTTTTTTGTAGTATTGGTTTTAGTATTTCCTAAAACATTAGTTATTTTCTAAAGGTTTTTCTGTCCTAATATTTTGGAAACTATTTTGTATTTGTTTATTTTAATTTAAAAAAAAAAAGAGAAAGAGTTTGTTTTAGTTATAATGAATGATTCATAGCTCCTGCAGATCATCCAGGGATTAAAATGCAGTGATACAACAAGAAATGTTTGAAAGTCAACAGGGATGCCTCTGAAGGTAGATCTTTGACAGAAATTGCTGACAGCATCAGAAACTCTCCCTCTATAAATATATATTCAAATATATTAATTTCTCTATTTATTTTTTCCCTTTTGCCTTCTCTCCTTTGCAGGTGTCTTCTATATGTGCAATTTCAGGTAAATATTCTACCAAGATGACAGCTTGTCTATAATTGAATTTAACATTTTTCTTTCTTAATTTACATTTTTACTCATTTTTAGCCTGCAGTGATTATTTGCATGGAAAGAAATTGTCTTCAAAGACTATTTTTAGCCTGATATATCGGATTAGAAATGTAAGCCAATCATGCAATGAGGTTAATTTTAAATCCTGTGGAAATTGTACCACTCTATTCAGTTTTCTCAGCAGTGGCAACCATCTTGTTTGAGATCATATGACCTTTAACTCCAGTGTTGAAAGTAATTTCCCACCAAAAGGAGTACAAGCAATCCCCTTAAAAAAGGCATTTTAGAATTTATAAGGAGAAGAAGACTGAGCAGATTTTTTTTTTTAAAGCTGATGCTCTGAGGGCTGTGATTGCCTTTAAAAATATGCAAAGAATTAATGGAAAAGTCAAGCAAAAAAAAGTAGAAATTTGTGCTTGTTCTCCTTCTCCTATCATAAGCAGTATTCACCAATTTTTACTGGAGGGTCACCCATCAATGCTGGTAGACCTGCATTTTAACCAGTGCTGTATTTATTATATTCAGCCAATGTCAATATTGTTAATACTATTTTTGAATTCCACAGTTGCCTTAACGTCTTCCTTCCACCTCAGTTTGTCCTCATTAAAAAAAAAAAAAAAAAAAAAAAAAAAGTCAAAAAAAATCAAACATTTGGGATTCTTTTTTTTTTTTTTTTAATAATATTGCTGTTTTCTTGGCAATGACTATCTAGGGATGACTGTCATATTCATTGTCCCCATCAAATCTATTTATATCTATTGGTTAAAATTCAGCTTGTGATCAGTGAGCTGCAGATAGAGCTCCCCAAACAGCAAAATGAGTCCACGCATTTGTGCCAGGAACAGTTAGAGCCACAGTGGAGAGGGGGCTGAGAGGATCTGTTATTACAGAGTCTTCATCCCTTCGACCTCAGAGAGGTGTCAAAAAAAAAGAGGGAAAGACTGCTACCTCACCTGTGTATTAATGCCAGGGCTTCTGGCAGACTCAAGAGAAACCTGATTATTCAGGGCTCTTTGCAAGGTAACGTGAATCTTACAAGTAATTAAAGAGAGAATATAGGGAGTAGATATAATTGTTAATCTTCCAATTAACTATTAACAAAATACTAAAAAGATGTATTTTTCAAGTATGGGAAATGCAGGGGAGGTGCTCTTCTTAAAATGTATTTTTCCAGCAGACATCATTAGACAAGAGATCAAGGCAGTTCCATTCTAACCTGTAAACTTCTGGTTGATCTGCTATAGGGATATTTTTGTTTTCTAGGGCATGAGCTTACTTGAATATTTCATTTCTTAAATGCAGGAACAGGAGCTGAAGAAAGTGTTTTAGAAAAGAAGGAAGGGCCAGACAATCAGAAAGTACATTCTCCTCCAAGGCCATGAGCCTTGTAGGAGGGTCACCATCCCTACTCATGGCTGCAGTGGTTTCAGAAGAGCTCCAGATGGACATCAGGGTGTCTCCTCACAGAGCACTGCAGAATTAGACTAAATCAAACATATTTAATATGATCTCAGACAGCTAAGCTGCTTATCACTGTGTGTCAGATAATACATTATACAGCTGAGTGGCTAATAGATTAAACAGAGAAAGGCTGATGGCAGGGCATTTTCAGTTGCTTTGGATTATATTCCACCTCTAGGAATGACACTGTGAACTTGGAATATAAAATCTTGATGTGAATGGACCTTAACAAGGAGTAAGGCATTAATAACTAGATATATGTATTATTACAGAAAATCAGTCAAACATAAGAACTCTTTAGTTCAGTTCTAAAATTTAAGTTTTCAGTTTCCAAGAGGATTTTCAGTCTACGAAAGTGTGAATGAAATATCATTGCTAATGAAAAAGTATTTGCATATAGTCGTCATGGTGCACACAAGCCTTTAGTTCTACCTGCTCAGTGTGCAGCCTGGGAAGGATCAAGATTTCACAACTGTAACTGCTGCCACAAATGAAATGAAATGAACAAGCTAACAGCATTTGCATGGAAATAAAGCAGTGTTTTTATTTTCCATGGGTTTATTTCTATTTTTGGAAACTGTGTTTATTTACTTAAACCATACCAGACACTGGAACTCGGTCTCCTTCACTGTTAAACTGTGACCATGGCCGGTGCCGTGGCTTTGCCCCTAGTCAGCTAGCACTCTCCACAACAATCCCCACACATGGTTTGGGAGGCAGCACAGGCCAGGGAGCGCTGGCTGGTTTGGTTACATCTACACAACTTCAGAATCACAGACTCACAGACTAATATAGTCTGGAAGGGACTTCTGGAGGTCATCAGTCAGACAATCTGCTCAAAGCAGGGGCAACTGGGTTGTGTAGCTCAGGGCAGTGTCCTGTCAAGTTTTGAATGTTTCCAAGGACAGAGACTCCATGACCTCTCTGGGCAGCCTGCTCCAGTGTTTGACTAACTTCATGATGGACAATTTTTTCCTAATATCTGGTCAGAATTACCCATGTTGCAACGTGTGTCCAGCTGTGTCTCGTCCTTCAACTGGGCACCTCGGGGAAGAGTCTGGATCAATCTTCTTCACACTCTCCCAGCACGTAACTAGCTGTTGACAGCAGTAAGTTCTCCTCAAAGTATCTCTTCTCCAGCCTGAGCAATCCTAGTGGCCTCAGCCTCTCCTCGAACACCCTATGCTCCAGCCTCACACTCGCTTGGTGCTCCTCTACAGGACTCACTCCAGGTTTTCAATGTTTTTCTTGTACTGGAGATCCCAGAGTGCATTGCTGACTCACGTTCAACATGCTGTCCACCAGCATCCCAGGGCTTTTTCTGGAGAGCTGCTTCCTGGCCCATGCTTGCCCAGCATGCACTGCCACATGAGGTTACTCCATCCCCTAGGGTGACAGTGGGGCCTTCAGAATCTCACTGGCTGGGACCAGCTCCACAGCACCTGCAAGGTGAGCAGGGCCAAGCTGAAGCAGTGGTGGGGTCAGCTCAGACCCTGCAGTCGCCAGGCTGGTCCACTTCCATGGAGCTGCCTGTGGATGAACTGAGAGGTCCTGTCCACAGGTCAGCATCCTCAGTGAAAGACATAGCTGAAAGCAGCTCCTGATGGCAGGGGTTGGTTCTGGCTGCAACCTCTGCACAGCACACTTGGGAGCCCTTCCTCCCCCAGACCCCAGAGGTACAGGGTCACCCTCAGCTGCACAGGCATGGAGCTGGCCCTGAGCCCCAGTAGCTAAACCCCAGGAGTGGGAGCGTATACCCAAAGCCCTGATAAACTCCATCTCTTTGTTTAGCTGAGTAGTAAAGGCATTAAACAATACTGGCTACAGTATCCATCCCTGAAGGACACCCCTAGTCACCAGCTGCCAGCTGGACTTTTTACTGATGATCATAATCTTTTGAGTCTGGTGATTTCCACCCACTTTTTCGAGTCTACCTCTCACCAGGCTAAAAGCATCCCATGGAGGCTAAGAGAGTTAAAGGTGTGGAAGTGGGCAGACCACAGCAGTGGGCAGACCACAGCAGTGGGCAGACCACAGCAACTGGCAGCTGTGTCACTAAGGGTCCCAGTATGGTTTGGTCCACTGCTGCAGACACAGAGTCCCAGCCTACAGCCCAGACCCTGGATCGCATGCTGGCCAGCTCTGCTTCTGTCTGCAGAGATCTCGGTACTGGACCAAGGCAATCCTGTTCCCCACTAGTAAGGTGGGAGGTTGAGACGTTAAAAATGGTTTAGAGCATTTGTGGATGTTTTTTCTACTAACAAGACTACACCTTTGCACTGCTGTGAAAACCTCCCCCATGCACACTGGCTGGTTGCCCCACATCTACAAATTTAAAGGGAATATATACAGAACCAGACAAAAAGGTTTTCTTGTTAAGTGCAATGAAAAGCAAACAGCCCAGCATGCAAGCCAGTGTGAAAAGGTGTCCTGTTTTTTAGCTGGGACACAGCTGGGTTTCTTTTTAGTAGCTAGAATATCACTGTGTTTTGGTCTCAGCCTGGGATTTGTTATGAGAAAAATATTGATGACATACCAATGTTTTCAGTTGTCACTGGAAGTTGAAGGACTTTGTGTTTTGTTAGTCTACAAATGCAAGCCTAGAGGGGGTGAGGAATATTAAAATGAATAAGCTAGACTGGCATTTGGATATGCCAATGGGATATTCCATATCATATAAGGTCATGTTCAGTATATTAATGAGGGCCCCTCTCTTGTGGGGGTTATCTCTCTCTCTGGCTCTCACTTGGACTCTTGCTCTTATGGGAACTTTGTGTTTTGTTAGTCTACAAATGCAAGCCTAGAGGGGGTGAGGAATATTAAAATGAATAAGCTAGACTGGCATTTGGATATGCCAATGGGATATTCCATATCATATAAGGTCATGTTCAGTATATTAATGAGGGCCCCTCTCTTGTGGGGGTTATCTCTCTCTCTGGCTCTCACTTGGACTCTTGCTCTTATGGGATTGCAGTTTTGGTTTTGGGATTGCCGCTTTTCTGGTGGGTGGTGAGCAATTGTACTGTGTATCACTTATTTTCATATTTTATTACTGTTATGATTATAATTATTATTTGAATATCATTATTATTTTAATTTTTATTTTATTTCAATTATTAAATTGTTCTTATCTCAGCCTGTGAGTTTCCTTACCCTTGCCCCTCCAGTTCTCTCCCCTATCCCCTTGGGTGGGGAGTGAGCGAGTGGCTGTGTCTGGCTGCTAGCCAAGTACCGGCCAAGTGAACCCACCACCAAAGGCAACCAGATCGAAAGGAACGAGAGCGAATTCAAAGCCGGGACAAAGCTGTTTCCAACCCCTCCATCGCCCCTAGGACCTGGTTGGACTCCCTCGAGGCGGGCAGGCAGCTCGCTGTCTCTGTCGGGGCTGAAGCCCCACCTAGAGCATCGTCGCGATATTGCGACTGCCGGGGCGGGGGGAGCGACAAACACCCGTCTGTCACCCTTCAGCAACCGGAGAAGGGTTAAGGAATCGGAGACAAAATGGTCTGCAGGGCCATCCTTTGCCTCTGCCGTCAGGCCACTTGGCAATGGTGCCGCAATAGTTTGAATTTCAGCCTGTGTATAGAAGAAGTCCATGTTGAACCAGTGTTTTCTGACAGTAAATATAATCGCTTGGGGTAAACACAGGCAGCTTTAGCTAGCCAGTGTCATCAGGCAAACTAACAGAAATGCTGATATGGGATACTAATGAAAGAATTAACAGATTATGGATTTATTAATGTCAGTCGACACGGTTTCTCAGGAACTCAGACTGTCAAACAAATTTGATACTGTTTTAATGAGATTAAGCATTAGACTGATAATGAAGATTGTGTCTGAAATAGTGTCTTTACTAAACATATGACATAATCTTGCATAAAAAATAATTAAACAACATCAATGTTACACATATTAAGTGATAATTTAAAAAACTGGTTAAAAAACAGGTCATAAAAATACAGAATCAACCACAGAATCATAGAATGGTTTGGGTTGGAAGGGACCTTAAAGATCATCTAGTTCCAACCCCCCTGCTGTGGACAGGGTTGCCAACCACTAGGTCAGGCGGCCCAGGGTCCCATCCACCCTAGCCTTGAATGCCTCCAGGGACAGGGCATCCACAACTTCTCTGGAGAACCTGTTCCAGTGTCTGACCACCCTGTGGGTGAAAAATTTCCTCCTAATATCTAACCTAAATCTCTCCTTTCTTATTTTAAAACCATTTCCCCTTGTCCTATCAATATCTGCCCATGTAAAAAGTCACTCTCCCTCCTGTTTATAAGCTCCCTTCAAGTACTGGAAGGCTGCAATGAGGTCTCCCCTGGAGCCTGCGCTTCTCCAAGCTAAACAAGCCCACCCTTCTTCATAAGAGAGGTGCTCCAGCCCTCTAATGGCTAGGTCATCTAGTCACACCTGCCCTACAGTGGGTAGGGACATCTTCAACTAGATCAGGT
>NW_010289867.1:26132-29151 GCF_000700745.2 Antrostomus carolinensis | reverse complement strand
TGGAGCTGGACAAAATGGTGGTGGGTTCAGCTCTTCAGCATTGCTCAACTGATTTTTGCAGTGATAACCAGGACTGGTTTACTGCGGTATAAGGCTGAAACCAAAGATTGTTAATCCAGGTAGTAAAGTATATTGGGATAGGATCTCTGATCTAGTTTCTCTTTCAGGAAAGAATCTGTTGAAGTGATGCAGTTTTGTCTTTTTTTGGCAGGAATGTTGCTGAGTGACTTGAAATAAAGCACTTGTTAGAGCGGAGCCATCACTGGTATTTTTTGAAATGGATAGACACATTTATTGGGCTGCAGCGTCTTAAAAAACAGACAAATTATGATAAACTCTTTGCAATTCTCCAACAGTAGATAAAAGGGTCAGAAAGCAACTCTGCTGATTAAATTCTTCATAATTGATATGAGAATAATTGTACAAGGAAATAAAAACTTCTGTTTGCCTGATAACAGGTTTTTATGAGGGAGAGCAGGTACAGAGCACTCTTTTTCATAAAACCAATTTATTATTGGTAAAAGATGAATGCAAGTTTCTAAAACTACATTTATGCAGCACTGAATGTCTTGTGATCTGTTTCATCCTTGGACTCTTGAGACTAAAAATGAGATACCAGTATTGAGTGTAGCACTGTTTTAAAAGTTATGTCTGTGAATTACTGTGTTGGGCACACAGACTACCAAAAATGGATTAACAGTTGACCTGAGTTTCTATGTGTCTTTAACAAATTGGAACTGGGAAAATGGCACTCAGATACCAGATTTCATAGATTTGCATTTGAAATAGATTGGTAGATTTAACCTGAGAAGTGAAGCCACCTGCAACTGTGTTACAGGCTGAAGATTATTCAGTTAGAGTGCAGCCAGAGATCTGGGAGGCTTAGTCCAGCTTACAGCTTTGTTATTTTAACTTAGGTGCTTTTGTGTTTCTGTGAGTCTGGATCTGGAGCAAGGTAATGTCTTTTACTCTATGTAATAACTAATTTTTTAACATTAAAAGAGTGTTAATAGGTTTCCTTTTTGTGTAGGAATGAGGATAAAAATCTTAGAAGTGTAAAGGGTTTGGTTACTAATGGAAACTGTAAGTTTCTACAATAGATAGCCCAGCTGAAAAAATAAATATAATAAAAACCAAGTCATACTGGAATGCTAGCATTTCTCCTATGTGATAGGCAGACTAAAATGAGAATGAAATTCAGGAAGAAAGAAATGAGAATGGAAAAGCCAGTCTCTGTCCTGCAGACTAACATTTTCCCATATTAATATATGTTACAGCTACTGCAGTGCCCAAGAAACACAAACAGTATTCTGCTTTTCATTTTTGTTGCCATTTAGAAGCTGCTTCCCAGTGAGGTGAAATGAGATTCCAGGAAATAGGTCCTTCTTTCCCTCTTTGGCAGGAAGGTATTCTCCCAGAAGTTCAAGGTGGAACAAGGTAAGCTGAACAGAGGCAAGGGGTAAATTTGAATCTGAAGATTTTAGGCCTACTGTAGAAAGAAAGATGGTGATGGAAGTACAGATAGAGTAAAGAATAGCGAGAGGGAGAGTATATAACTAAAGCAGAAGTGCAGATTGGAAGAGGAGATCAGCCATGTAAATGGTTGAAAATTAGATGACAGAGGAGGGGTAGAAATTTGATTTCACAATTTCTGGTGCTAATTGAAAAAGACAAACAAAAAAATATTTAATTTTGGGTTATTTACTTGCTGGCCTTAATGAGTACAATGAATTATAAGACACTGATTATTGCCACTTGGTGGCGGCAAACAACATAAAAAATCTTGCTTTAAAAAAAATCTGAGGGGCAGTGGAAGCTCTCAGATTGAGCTCGTGTCTGCATGGCCTCTCTTCATATTTGTAGCTTTATCTGTGTTAATGTTTGTTTATTCCACAAGGTTTCTTCTTTTGTTCCTGTGATGTTTTGGTTAATGCTTTATATGTCTTCTGACCCCTTAGATACGACTTTGACAATCTGCTCCTAAATCATGTCTTGTACCACCAGATTTATTTTGTTTGGTTTGACTTCTCCTGAAACAGCAATCAGAAGTGTGGTCTGTTTGTCATGCCGGAGGTGTTGCTGTGTGGTACCGTTAGTTCTGTGAGTCATGCATTATAGCATTTGCAAAAGCTTTATTATGAGTGAGCATAAAAATTGGTTATTGTGCAGTAAGGGCCACAAAGGAAAGGATATAATAAAAATAATAGTGAAAATTATTACTGCAGCTGCTGATTGTAAAAAGCAAAAACCTTGCTTCTGTAGCAACTATAGCTTGTAGGTGTTTTTGTATTTTGTATTTTTAACTGAAATCTTGATGCTGTAAGTTTATTTTTTTTCATTGTTAGCTGTTTAATGCATACCCATTATAACCTGTGAGGGCAGGAATGTCAGTGAATGTTTTCTTTCTTGCTCTATCTGCTTCTGTAACTACCTGTAGATTTGAAACTAGCATTCTAGAAATCTTTGTCCGTTATGTGTACTCAGTATTTTTCATCTGCATCTTTCCAAAATTAATAGTGTACTTCCAGCATGAAGGTGAAGTGTAGAATAGGACCTGTTCTTGGTTCTGCCACGTTGCACAAGGTCATATCTTACTGTTTCCTCCACTGATATGGAAATCTTGTTAATTCTTGCTTGATTTTGGGTCTTGCATAATTTAATAATTAGAATGTTTTGTGATCTTAGAAAAAAAGTTCTCATAGAAATGCAAAGAGTAGCCTTTATCACCATCAGCCTTGACTGGATTTGAGCCAGTGGTCAAGGGATTTGAGCTTTTGGAAGCTAGAATGCTTCTACAGATTATCTTTAGGGATTTCCTTGTAAATGGAGTGCCAGCATGTGTAGTTATCTATTCCCTGTACAGTCTCATCAGGCTGCACACACTTAATCTTTACTTACGTGGTCCCTGATTCTTGCTGTAAAGTGGGCCTCAGTTTTAACTTTTGCTCTCAGGAAGAAGGGGCTATTATAACAAATTCTAATCCTTCGCAATTCCACAACCACTAAAGCCTATAAATTG
>NW_010289867.1:0-26090 GCF_000700745.2 Antrostomus carolinensis | reverse complement strand
AGAGTGTAAAACGCAGGTGCCAGCATTTGCTGGGGAAGAACTGGTACATTATCAACTAATCCGCCCTCTGCTATTTCTGATTTCCTACCCAACAGCTGCAACATTGAATGAGAGCTTCTGCATTTGGGAAGAATTAGAAAGCCTGGTAATGCAGGGTCTCTATTACAGATACAACAGCTCACAGACAGGGAGGAGATTTTTGCTGCCGGTGTAGAATTTGGAGTGCTAGGCATTTTATAGCCTGGAAAAATTGTAATTTTCAGCTGTTGGTATGGAGTAATCAATGAAGAAGAGACGCCATAGTTTCTGCTGGGTTTCTCTCAGAGCCTGATGTAATTGCATGCGTGAGCTATGTTTTTTTTTAATGTACCACTTTGAGGCTAAAGCATACGCAGTTTTTATTAAAACTTTTTTTTTTATGGCAACTGATGCTTGCAGATAGTTTTAGTCCTTCTGAAATATCTTTGGTTCCGTAGTCTGTAGTGATAGCTCCTGTATCAGATAAAAATGTTCAGAATATATTGTGCCTTGCTAGGAAACTGAAATGTTATGATGTTTTATTTTATCTAATCAGTGCTTGCTTTAGGAGTATATGTTAATAATTTTGTGTCCTTGTTAAATAGTCTGTGACTTCACTCAAGGATCAGTGTGTCCATTCTGCTAAGTGTTGTAAAGGAAAATGTCCCCAAATATACCACAGGAGTCTGAAGAGCATCGGGGAAAGCTTCTGCAGCAAATGGACTTTACAGCTTATCTCCTCTCCAGCCTCGTGGCACCAAATGTAGCACTGGAAAGTGTCACTCAGTCATATTGGCTCACTCGGTGCTAATCACTGTCTGTAGTGAAATGGGAAGGTCTGACTATTTTCATCAATGTGATGAAATTCAAGCCACAAAATTATGAAAGCTGTGTAAGACTTCCTTTAGCATAGTCAGGAGAATAAGGATGACATGCAGTTTCAATTTGAGAAGTGCAGGCTTATTGCTGTTTCCAAAGAAAGTCGGTTGAGTAAAGACAATTTTGTAGGTTCTCCCTAATTTTAGTTGTAGATGACAAGAGTCTTTTCAATGAAAACTCATTCCCTTTGAAACCTGCCTCCTCTGGTAGCTTCCCAGATCCTGAGATTGTTAATGTGCGGAGTCCAGTGCACAACTCATCTTTTCAATTCAGCCTTCCCTTTTCAAGTGCAAGGACAGATCAGTACCTGTGTGGCTGTAATAGAAAATCAGACCTTGTGACATTTATATGCCAAGATGGGAAGAACTAAAAAGAGGACTAGGGAGACTGGCATGGCATTTGTGGGTACCAGGTTGCCAAGGAGGCATATTATATTGAAACAGTTGCCTGGGAAACATTTAAAAATACACTGGATGGAAAAGCATATGTGATGTGCCCACAAGTGTTCTGTGTGAATGAAATGCCATGGCTGATGATGGCACCCAGAGACTGTTACTATTGCATGTAAAGATGCTGCAAGTGATGTGGGTTTTTTTCTCCTTTGTGGGGTTTTTTTTTCTTCCCATACCCTATTTATAGGAGGTGCACCAAAGGAAGATTGTTCTGGTCTTGGCCGATGGAGAAAGCAGTACATGCAGTCAGCAGCAGCTAGAGATGGTAAGAGCAACTTGGCTTCATTTGGGCAACCTAAACTAATGGACAAGAAGTCTGTGCAATTCCCCCTCAAAAGTAACAACAGCTCTGCTGAAACTCCTAAAGTCTAAAGATAAATGGTTCTCTGAACATTACCACTTGAATTTGTGCTAAAATTGTATTTGGAGGCTCTGACATCATTACAGTAGGACTTACACGTAAGCATAATATAAAATGCAGAGTTTATGATCAAGGCAGGTTGGACAGCATACATGAAGAAGTCTCTCACTGACCTAATTTTTTGTTTGGGGCCCTGAAATAGAGGGAGATGAAGGGAGGAATTTTCAGAAGATATCCCAACTGCTCTAGTTCTTCAGGTTAGGGTAAGTTATTGAGAGATGGTACTGACAAAAAAGAATGATGAAGGCAGGGAACAGTGTCACTGAAACTAAAACAATTATATCCACTCTTTTGTTTCACAGAAAGAAAACTTTTTTTCCTATGCAGCCAAGAAAAAAGGGAGCTAGCAACTGTAATCTATGATATCCTACCTTGGACAAAGAGCTTAATCTGCCAGTAATTTCCAGATATTAAAATGCATCTCTCCTTCACTACAAATGAGTGGCACGTATGAGGCTGGTTAGGATTATATTCTCCCTGCCTAATCCTCCTTTTGGAGATTTAGAGACAAATATCCTACTTTTGATTTGCTAGAGGCTTAAAAGAAGCCTGTTTGGGAGCCAGCAGATTTAGCTTGGTCCAGCCTTTATGTGGTACAGACTGAGAGAGTGAATTTGTTGGGAGAGAGACGCAGTGGAGAGGAGTTCTGTTGACAAAGACGGGAGGTCTGAAGGCCTGTTTGTTAGTAGCATCTGCAAGGATAGATTGTCTTGTAGGGAGAAGGCCCCAAGGGCTTAGCTTCTTGAAGAAGCTGCCTGTCTGAAGCTGTGAAGTTGTTGTTTATTTGGTAACGTGTGTGCTTTTCCCCGGTGAGGAAGCGCTTTGACTGACAGAGACTCTGATGCCTTTGCTGTCATTTTGGCCAGCGAGGGGCTGCTTTTTGGCTGGCTATCTGATTTGGCCCCAATCTGCTCAAGGGTCTGAGGTGAGCCAATGATTGTGTTGGAAAACTGTGAATCAGATGAAGTCTTCTGTGTGTCAGTCAAGTCCTAGTATCACTCATCATTTTTCTGGCCCAGTGTGTGTTTGGTTAAATCAACTCCTGATGTTTCTAGGCCCTGGGGTTAGTGTAAGAGAGGCGGGGAGAATCTGCCTTTCATCTTCCTCTCACAATTTTGCAATGTGACTGAAAACTGTTGGAGAGAATGTTTCAGATCTCAAACAAAGATTAGGTTTGATGGCATGAAGCCGTGGGTTCTGTGGCCCAGCCTAGAGTTCTGCTGAGGGAGTTGTATAATCTCCCCATACTTTAAAGGGTATCGACTCTGCATTTAGGATCAAATATGTCTTGAGGTTTTCATATTTCTCGTTTGCTTCCTTTCTTGGTGGTTTTTTATTATTTTATTTTATTTTAAGTGTGTCTCACAGTATTATAGCTTATAGCAGTTTGAGTTCCTCCTGTTTGCTCTGCATCCTTCCTTCATTCGAAATCAACATACTAAAGGGCTCCACAAAAAAAAAAAAAGTAAAAAATCCATAAATAATATCTGTAGTAATTACAGAAGATCATTTGTCTTGTTTATGGGCATGAAACCACAGAACAGTGGGGCAAAATTACCAATACTGGTTAATGTGGTGTGGTGTTATCCATAACTAGAATGGTGGATAAAATCTGCTTAGAATAGAATTTAATTCAACAGGTATTTGATTATTGCTTCAACAAATGTGGATAGTAGGTTTAGTTAGTTTTGCATTTTTTTTTAAGGGCTAGCTAGTCTTTTAGAAAGAAAAACTAGTAAATCTGAAGGTGTCATCAAAGCTGTGGAGGCAAGTACAAATCTTTTCACTGAGGAGGGTGTATTTTAGTTGCAGTCTAGGGGTGTAATAATTTTGTTGCATTACAAAAATATGCAGTATGTCCCTGCTACCCTTCCTGCAGTCTTTACTTTTGCATGTTCGTTCTCCCTCTGTCCATCATCAGTGCTTAACTTGATAAAAGAAATACAAAATGGGGCTCATTTAGAAGACCTGACAGTAAAATATAGTAGAGCTGTAGTTTCTTTTTTTCCATATGTCATTTATTTAATCATATTGACGGTGTCATATATTTAATCAACACAGGCAGAGTTTGGCTTCTTCGCATTGTTTTGGATGCATTGAACTGAAACTATCTTGTGACATTGTCAATGTGAATGGCTATCCTTCCTGGAATATATCTTGTTATGACAGAACTGCGACACCTGGTTAGAGATATTAAAGTAGGTGTTTGCCTTCCTTTGCTGTCACTTGTCAGCTCCCAGCATCTCTAAATCAAATCCATTTAGACTACTGCAAGAAAAAAAAGCAGATGCCTTCCTGCCACATCCAAACAGTACTGCTATTAAATGGTAACTTGTTGCTACTGTTCCTTTCATGAGTGAATTTAAAATTGGGCTGATTTTGGAGTATTTTCTCCAGCTGACCTCTACTGTTCCTCAAATCCACTTTGCAGTTCCTTCAATTCATCCGTGCTGCTCTTGTAGAAATCTGATTGCTTCCCTGTAATCCTTGGCAAGTACTCTGAAAGAGATGTGTGGTAGCTGAAACAACATGTTGTGGTGCTGATTTAGGACAGGAAGTATGTTTAGTTAGCTGAAGTAATTACTCTGTTTTGTACCACACACTGGTTCCATTATTAGCCTATTTTTTATTAGTATGTCCTATCATACTGGAATCAGATGTTTTATCAGAAGATTGTGAGGAAAACCATCAGCTTCACAGTTCTCTGTGGCTGTTTCATACTCTGCATAAGGTGAGTTGGTTAGCTTCTATCCAGAGCCCTGGGCAAGAGTCAACATCACAGAGAGCTGCACTGTTAAACCTTAGTGTCCAAGGGAGAGATGAATCCAGGTTCTTACAAGAAGCTGTTTTGGCCTAATTGAATTGGCTGGACATGATGAGATACAATCTATGAGCAAGGCAGCTTTGTAGGCAGAAATGTCAGAGACAGATGCATTTAGGTGAAAGCTGCCTCTTATTCCCTCCAAAACCAAATGAGATTGAGAGGAGCCTGCTTGATGCAGTTGGCTGTACAAGGTTCAAAAGACAGGAGTTGGAATTGTCATCAGTTCTTTTGGGAATGGGTTTTGTTTTGTGTAATTACAGAGAAACTACAATTGACATCCTCATTTGCTAGTCACATTATTTAGTAAAGGATGCTTGTTTTTGAAGAGTTTATCTGTTCAGTGATGATTTAATTTAGGAATTAATTCAGGGAATTTCTCCTCCAGGTAGTGTGATGCAGTAAGTCAGAATACTTAATTACAATGGCCTCTTCTGGCCTTAAAGTACCCGTTTCTTATCTTATTTCGTACTTATACCTGTTTATGAGATGGAACACAGGTGCACAAAAAATGAGGATGTTGCCCGAGATAATGCAAGACTTGGGAACTGCGCTCTGGCCTGTTGTTCACTGAGCCTTTGCATGGGCACAAGACTGATCTTCCTTTCAAGCAGTGTTTTACTCCCAAGGGTTTTCAACACAGTGGCTTTCATCAGCTTTGAATTCACTAGGAAAATAAAAAGATGGGGCATCTTTCTGACAGTCTTTGCCTGATAGCTCATGTCTTCCAGAGCACTGATAAACACAAGTGCAAATACATGGTCTCCTTTGCCCCAAAGACGTGCTCTGGCTTTAGTACCACACTGTTAATGACAAACATTCACCTAGTTTACCATATGCATTCTTTTATCTTAGCTGTTCCCTGTGCCTGGTAGGAGATTTATTTCTACTCATAATGTATTTCATGTGTGTTAGTTGTAAATATTGTGCTCATAAATCAGCCTGGACCATCCAGCCCCAAGGATGGAGACAGCTTACAATAGGTCTGTCTGCTTCAGATTGTGAGACTGTACTAGTTCTCTGTTTTTTCCATTGCTTGGCTCTGTTAGTGGCATGTTGCCAGTCTCCTGTCTCACATTAACAGGAATATTATATATTACTGAATTTAAAATGTTTTTCCTTCAGGACTAGAAGAATGTAATGGAGCATGCATCTGGCAGCATGACATTATTCCTATGGTGTGCAGTGTGCCCTCCATGCAGAGAATCACCGCCATGGATTTCTGCTTCAGTCCTCTAGGCATGAGGAGTTTTACTGTGTGCACTGAGGTAGGTCTTAGACCAGGTTAGGGACACATTATGTCAGGGATTGCATGCATATATATACATAATGTGTAATGAAAAACTGATTCTTCTCACTTCCCTTCACCAAATTCTCTAAATTAAATACCACAAAAGTAGCAAGTCTGGAGCATAATCCCGGAACTCCCATTTTTTTCATCCCATTTTGAGAACCAACTCCATCTGTACTCACACCTACTGACCTCACTTTTTTCATCTGAGAGATGGAAATTTGTTCTACTTGCCTCATAAGATGTTTTGGGAGAATTTATTAGTTCATAAAATATATATATGAGGCATATCAGTACTACAGAAGTACGCATGAAACTGCCCTAAAACTAGGGCTGTTGCTCTTCATTGTCAGGTAGTTTCATTTGGCCTCTTCTCCATTTGTCCTCTTGTTGGAAAGATTGTCTGCTTGGTGGGAACTGCAAGTATTTTCTGCAGTGCTCCTGTTGGATGACTACACTTTTTACTGATTTTAAAGATTTTATGCTCTCAAAATTCCTGTGTTTGCATGAAACAAGGTTGCATTAAATTGCATGGTCTAAAGCAATCAATATTCAATAAGCTTCTGGTATTTTAATTGGCTTGTTTGTGGAAGTCTGAAATGGGCTGAGCTGCAGGACTAAACTAAAGAGATTCTGTCATACTGAAAATGCTCTGAAGGAGTATATTTTCTTGTGATAGTGCAGCTGAAAACACCACATTTACTGTAATTAGTGCATATCACGCTTGTGCCTGTGCTTTCGTCTTATTTATATATACTTAAATATGTTTCTAAGCATCTGATTCTTGGAGGCCATGTTAAACCAGCGTCTTCTGTTCTTTACTCTGGTCTAATAAACAGACTCTTGGTTTGCCTCACATAGTACATCCCAAAACTATAACCCTACATAAAAACAAGTTCCCCAGAACAGTCTGTGACCCAGAGCATGTGATGCATTTCAGGAGAGCCAGAAAGGAGAATCGTGTCATCACTTGAGGGGAAACAAAAGTCAGAAAGAAACGAGGAGGGGAAATTTCGGCGCTTATTTTTAGACTCTGTGGGTGAGTATTGTTTTCAGCTTTGTCTATATTAATTTCTGCAGAACACAGTGTTAACGTGTGATTAGGCTATCTATGAATAGAGTGTCATCATTTCTAGCTAAGTCATCACTCACTAGCAATCCCTGAAGACTCAGTATACCCATTTGTACCAGGATAAGGTAGCAAAGACATGACTACAGACGGCATAGGTATATCTGAGACAGCTCTAAGCTAGCTAATTGAGAAGGAAACCTTACACATAGAATCATAGAGTTGTTTTGGTTGGAAAAGACCTTTAAGATCATCAGTTCCAACTGTAAACCTCACACGGCCAAGTCCATCTCTAAACCATGTCCCTGAGCACCACATCTACATCTACATGTATGTATGCTTAGTGAGTTTGGAAACATATGTCCATGACACTGGGTCAAACCTCGATGTCACTGAAGATATTTTGTTGCTGGTTTTAATGTCCGTTAGTTTAAAGCTAACGTGCAGTACGTTTGTGTGGAGCTGTTCTCATACTTGTGGCTGCATACCTTCAGCATCTTCTCTCTTTAGCACAAGATGACACACTCATAAGTTTCGTTGAAGAACATGCTGCTTCTTAATCAGCACTTTATTGTCTCAGTATGCTTAAAATAAGCGTTTTGTCACATTCAAGAAGAAGAAACTTTATTGGTTTGCATTCTGGCACCATGCTTCATGTTGTCAAGTGCTGTCAGTTGGCTTCTTTCTGTAATTTATTTACAGAAAGAGGGAGTTTGAGATTGAAACATTCTGGTAACAATTTTCACCGGATACATATTGGATGTGTTATAGAAGTATCTCTAATGTTAGAAAGAACAAGAGACTTAAAGGGAGTAGTCTGGAGAGGTCCCCTTTAGAGCTTTGGTTGCTGTATAGGACAGGGAACACAAAGCTAAAATTCCCCTGTTTTTTTCAGTGAATACAGTGAGAGGAAGGAAAGAAGATAGCATCTTATCAATGGATCTTCTGGTTTCCTTTATAAACAGCTAAGAAGCAGTTTTACCATTTCCCTCGCTCAAATATTAAGCAAAGGACCTTTGAGAGGACAATAGATGTTAGGTCTACCAAAATTCTCTGTGACTGTCTTAGAGTGTGTCTGTACTCTAAGTAGCAGTAAAAGCTAATACCGTGCTAAAGCCAGATGTTTCTGGTTAGTCTGCAATGTTGTCTTTTAATCTGGTGCGGAGGCAGAAAAGTACAACGGCGCCTGATCGTTGCTTTGGGAAACCTGCTTTTGTCACTAGTGCTGAAGCTGGCCTTTCGACTGACTCCCTGTGAGTCATTTCAGCTCCACATCACTCCCATACTTCGCAAACTCATCAGCGGAAGGACTGCTTACTGGCAGTGTTGTACCTTTACACAATAAAGACCAGATCTTGTTTGACATTATTAGATATCACTGACATGAAATTTAATAATTTACAGAAACTTACAGTCAGAATGTTCTAAAGAAGGATCAAGTGCAACAGACACGTTAAAGCTGTTTTGCTAGCTTACATTATAAATGGAGCATCAGAAAAGGCAGCAGAGGGGGCCTGATTTTTGGCTTAGTGTAGCTCCTCCTTAGACAGGAGGAGCTAAACACTGAAGTGATAAACTAGGAGTTCCCAAAACAGTCTATGGAACCGTAAAATATATTAATTCCTAAGTTCCAATGGTCTGTGAAAAGTTTTGAGACTTGACTGTGGCAAAATAGCCCAGAAGTTTGGGAAGAATTGAGTTGAACACTATATCTCCTCTGCAGAAGGCTGCATGTAGCTTTTGAGAAAGACTCATGTAGGCCTATTCAATCTGCTTGGGTTCTTGGATAGTTTACTGTTGGAAATAGATACAGTCAGGGTCTTTATTAAATACCATATGCAGTAGTATTTAATTATGGGTATACATTTTTAGCCTGTCACAGAACACATCCCATTGCAGCTTTTTTTAAGAAAACAAAACAAATAAAGCTTTGTTAGGGCAGGTGTACACAAAATACATACGTGAGATTTTTGTATTGGAAAATGCAGCAAATCTAAGCTAATCTTGAACTCTCTTATTAGAAAAGAAATCTGCGAGAATTTATAAAAATGCTATGCAAAATTATCCATGTTTTCTAATGTTTTTTGGGTTATTTATTGAGTTTTATTGTGCAGCAGCTTTTTCAGAAAATTGAGGGACAGTACTGTACAATTAAGTCTTGTTTTGAATCACCCGACTGAGAACAAAATCTAGAAAAAAAATTATTTGGATTACAAAATGTCCAAAGCATATTGATATAATTATCCTTAAAAGGAGATACTGTAGGAAATAGGATGGATTAAGTTATTACAAACATTCATGGAGTGAAAACACTATTAAAACATTATAAGAGTCATACAACCAGTGAACCAAAAGTGTAAAAACAACGCTTTGGAAATGAATATTTTCCCAAGAAAACTTTCCAGTGAGAACCTGGGAAACTGCACTTTTCCTTCTGGGTGAAAAAAAGTCACATTCCAGCTTTAAAGAGGCAGTGCTTCTGGAGAACTTACACATTCAGAATGTACTCTTACCTCCTTAAAAACTATGAAAAAAGAAGTTTAAGGACTTAATATAGGGGTTTTTTTCCCCAGTATATGCCAGTTATTCTTTTTGTGTGTTTTTCCATGTGGATGGTAAAAGTAGATGGAACAGTTTCACAACTGCTTCCAGTAGATTTCTTTCTGACTCCTGTGTACTTGTAGAATTGCTGCTAGTGGAAAAATGACAATAAAACCAGCCTAGGGAACAGAGTGCACAGCATATTTTGTTGACATTTTAACAGGTATGTTGGTAACCCTTTTTCCTACCCTAGGTTTTGTAAGCTTGCTTTTGGTGAGGACTGGTGTGCTAACAGAATGAGAAACTTCAATTGCTGTTTCAAATCCGGTATGTGCTAGTAGCAACTTAATGGTTGTTTTCCATAGGGTTATTTTTAAGTGACCCATAAATAAACAGTTACATGGTCTCAGATGTGTCCCAGCTAAATGACAAATGCAATTGGTCCTAATTGGTTTCCTTGGTAGTTCTCAGAAAGAGTTCTCGGGGAGAACCTTGACTAGTTAGTCTTAATATTGCTTATTCCTTTGACTTTTGCTGGTGGTTCTTGGAAGTTTCTCAAGGCATTGTTGATTGAAACACACTGTTGAAATAGCGTAAAAGTGAAGTCCCACCCTCTTGCTGACAGAACGAAACCTTTTGTGTAGACAAAGGACTTCAGTCTCCAGGGCTGTCATGTCTGATATCCTTCATTGGTAATAAATGCACAGGAAAAAAAGAGAAAGAGAATGCAGAAGCAAACCCTTCCTGCTTCAGCTCCCTTTCTGCATGGAAGCAGAGACTTGAACTTATAACATGGGCCATGAAGCACAAACACACATATATATATATATACACACAAAAAACCCCCTATGTACTGCTGGATATGCAGTTGAGAGTGGAAAGATTCAGAAATGATGGAATGTTTGTATGGCTAGCAAGAACACCCAGATTTGTTACAGTAATGATCTTTAAAACAAAATATAGCAACATCAGAGAGGAAACAAGAGAACCCTTTTAACTCCTGGTAATGAAGGAGCGACTTCTTTTTTGGATTGGTGCCTCCTGAAGTGTCTTAAACTTTTCTGTCAAGCAGCTAGTCATGGCCAATGTCAGGAAAAGGGTAATGGACACTGTATGTGATACATTCCAGCAATTCCTGTGCTGAAAATATCACCAACAACATTTGATGTCAAGACACAAAGGCTTGGTCCCAAAATTACTGTGGATCAGAAAAGTAAGCTTTTGAGAGAGGGGGAGAAAAAAGGAATATAAGGTCTGATTTAAGATTTTTAAAAATGCTTGTTCCTGTGGGATTTTTGACACTGTTATTCTACCAGGATAAATTTATTTTAATCCAGTAGTGGCCATCCTCCTCCCTGCCTTTTTTTTTTTTTTTTTTTTTTTTGGCTTAGCTAACTGTACAAATTACTCAGTTTTCCTGTGTAGAAATTCAAAGAGAGAAAGGGAGAAAATAATCCAATCCCTGTGTTTCTAGATTCAAGTAGCTTTTAAATCAGAAATAGTTTTGAAGTAAGAACAATAATCTTTCTGGTAGTGGGTGGCATAAAGAGACTGTTTTTTCCATTCAGGGCTTTCTCTTTTAAATGTATTTGATTTAGATTGATTTAACTTGGTGTGGGAATTGAAAGTCTGACTGTGAAACTTCCTGTTCTGAGTTGTGGCTTAAGTGAGTTGCTGGATGAATATGTCTTACCATTCTTGTGTCCTCTTTCTTGCATAATGATCCTTGATTCTGATGAGTTTCCATCACGTGCGTGGGCTTGATGAGGCAGTGCACTCAAGACTGGTTAAAAGCACAGGAAATCTGTCCTGACTTCCTATGTTTTTTGAGAGAATTACTTTGTGTCTTTTGCCTCAGTTTGTCAGTACACTATAACTTTTGTAAGTGCTTTGAAAACCTGTTGAAATCCTCAGATGGAGGTCACGCATTATATTCTACCAGCTGCTTCTTTACTGAGCTGGTAAATAACCTCAGTACTTGGAACTGGAAATATTCAACCTTGCCTTTCATTCTTAGAACCCACTTCATTGTTCCTTCAGTAAATTGGTACTTTTCCTGTTTCCAGTACTACTTTGAAGATTTTGTGGAATGTTTTAAGATGTCTGTGACAGTTCAGACCTAGTACTCCACTTTGAGCTAAGCCACATCACGCAGGTTGGCACCAGAGGTTTCCCTGGAGTTAAAGCACGTGAGGAGCAGTTCTGTCTTTCCAGGCTGTAAAGAGAGAGCCTTTAAGTTACAGCAACATCTACAGATGTTTTCCCTCTTCCGACTACTTGTGTCAACAGGAAATGGCCAATATGCATAGTGGCTTCCAAACTTAAAACTTCCTCAAGCAGTACAGAAAGAAGTCAGAGGCTACAGGTATGCTGGTAAATTACCAGTTCAGGGAAAGGTTTCTGGGCTCTGGAACTTCATTGTACATGGATATGTTGTTGAAAGAGCTTGTGCATGGTTTTGGCTGGGCCAACTAGCACTTTGCTGGTTTCTGATTGTGGTTCAAGAGCCGTTGTGAGCCAAAGCCCGTTCATACAAGACGTTTTGCATTCAGCCCCCCTGTTTTACAGGTGAGTAACTTGACGTTGCAGAGGAGCAGGGGCTTTTGTGCTCAGCCACTGCCAACACAAGTACCAAGCATAACTTTGTGTGAACTGTCTTTCATTGGCTGATTTGTGTTCAGTTTAGGAATCCCTTGGAGTTAGTTGACCACCAGCCCTGTGCCAGTGTCACGTTTCTAGAGACTGTACACTCTCGGAGTATGTTGTATCTAACTCGACAATAGTTTTGCTCCTTAGCTTCCCTTCCATTACTCTCTGAAATATTTGCAGTACCTGTGTTTCATGATGGGCCCGGGTACTGATTTATCTCCTGTACTGTTTATCCCACTGGGATCATGTTATTTTTTCAGAGATGACCTCCCTTGCTCACAAACCACAGCTAATTTGGTCTTATTTCCCTCCCCGCCCCCTCCTTTTGGCATGCTAATAGTGATTCTAACTGGCTGTTAACTTCTACTCTGCAGTTATCACTGAGCCTTTCCAAGTGAAATATTGCACATGAAAATTAGAATATGCTTGGCACTGTCTGCAGTTGGAGGTGCAGTCTGCACTTTAGGAGGTGATGGTCATTACCAAATGTCAGCTTTGGAGAGATTCAGCAGATGGGAATGCTCTGGTTTTGATTATCTGCCCATGTATTTGTTTAGACAGATTCCCAGGCAGTTCAGATGCCTTTGGAAGCCAGCACTCCAGTGCACTGCAATGCACAGCACTGGAAGGGAAACATGGAGGTATAAGGAATTGTTTGTAGTGCACGTGAAGTGCTTTCAAATAAGATTTTGAAATTGCACAAACAGTGCATCTTCCTATTTGCTTCAACTGTGTCGCAGCAAAATCCATTTAAAAAAATCTGGACGTCTGGTTACTCAGGTGACTGAGACCAGTGCAAACAAACTCAACTCTTCACCCACCTCTGAAAACAAGGCAGTCAGACCCTCTGGTTACTCAGTTATTGATAGGTGTCTGGGGGAACAAAGTGTCATAAATAGTAGCTGAAACTTTTTAGAAGTTATTTTTTTCTTGCTTGCTTTTCCTAGAATTAAAATAAAATGAGAACAGGATCTGTGGCCTGGCATCTCTCCAGAAGAATTTCAAGGCCTTTATTAATCAATTATATAAGGAAAAGCATTTGGTAATGGGCAAAAATGGCAAAGCGTCTCTGTGAACTTGTTGAGTTTTTCTAGCCAGCCCTTCTAAGGGCCTCATTGTTTTTGCAGCTGACTGAGAAGTGTCTCTTTTCACAAAGAGGATTTAACTGGGTAGCTCCTTTTGATGGTGAGTTTGAGAAGGAATAAAAACATGGTGCAAAAACTTGCTTAACGTAGGTAACGCGTTAGGTCACGACAAAGTTGTCCTTTCTAGTGCTAAAGGTGATCCCGCTAGACTGCTTCCTCTTGTAATAGACAGCTCTTTATATGGAAGGAGGAAGGGAGAACTGACTTGGTAAAAATGGCCTTGCCAACCTCAGGAAGAGTCAGAGATTCAGTTCTGAAGGTTCTTAAGTTCATCATGCCATGTGTCTTTGTAATTGTTTGCAACTGATACAGATGTCAATGATCCAAGTATAGTAAGTAGGGAAGAGAGGCATGAAGAAGATTACATAAGGATAAACTGCAGGTGAATCCTGCACACACTCCAGGTGGGTAAGACTGAACATTTCAAAGAAAGTATTATTATTGATATTGTAAGTCATTGAGCTCTTCTAGGTATGAATAGAAAATGAAAGGTAGTATAAATCTGTATCATACACCCCTTTTTTTATGCTTTCTTTAACTTGGATGTGCTCCCTGTGGAGCTTCTGTAGGCCAGCACAAAATAATCTGCATTGATCCAAACAGACTGTTAATTCTCTGTATGTAAGAATACTAAACTTGGCATTTTTGTATCTTACTAAGCTTTTCTTTTTAGGCTTAAACACAGGAAAGACTTCACACCTAATTTCTCAGCTTATCGTGCAAATAATATTCTGAATCTCATGGGATCATAACTTTTTGTAGAAAGCTTTCCAGCTGTTTTCTGTTGATAAAAGACTTAGCTGGGCACCAGGAGATAAGACTGTAGGACTGAGAAATTGCTGACTTAGTTTTGTAATCTTCCTGCACTGCATTCCCATAGGGAAGTTATGGATAGGTGTAACGCTGTACAAGTTGATGTTCTAATCCTTGAATCCCATGCAATGGCTCAGCCATTGAATTTGATGAAAATTTGGGGCACCTGACATGTTGCAGGATTCAGTTTTACATACAGGCTTTCGATTCCTGGCAGATTGTCAGTGTAGAGCTCAAATTGATTAACTTAGTGCTGTTACTCTGAATCTGGGTATGTTGTGTTGAGAGCAAACTTGACTGGAAACTTCAGTGACACCTTTTGGAGGGACTCTGAACTTTCGAGATGCAGATTAGGAAAATGTGTCAGGATCAGACATGATTTATAGCAAGAACTTTCTTTAGTATTGCCAGCTGAGAATGGCAAGGGAGTTTGTGGCAGCCTAGAGCTTGTATTCTTTGCTTCTGAGCAAATACACTATCCGTACTCCTGCTGAGAGAAAGGCTTGTCTTGATGTTCCAGATAACTCTAATTATAAAGACAAAGAGATAAAATTGAGACAAATTAATTGAAAATGGAAAATTAGTTAGATAAATGGAAAAAATACATACAGATGGTTAGAAGCACCTAAAATCCCATGTGGTGCAATGACTGCTAAGTCAGCTAGCAATTTTTTATGAATGAGAAATCTAATAAGGAAGGGAAACCAGTTAAAATTTGCCCTAGAGCAATTGTAAGTTCTACACCTCTTTTTTTGGTTCATAAACACCTCTGTCTCCTGCAAAAATACTTGTGAGGATACTTTTTAATATGGTTTGCTAAGTTTTGTTGCTTGACTTCATTGTTCCTGCAAATCAGCAAATGAATTCCATTTGCTGTTCAGTTTTTTTTCTAAGGCAAGAAGTGTTCATGCCAGATTGCTGTTCCTACTTTTACCCTTAAAACTCACTTACCATAGAAACTCTGTCTTGCAGAAATATACAGCTGCAGCGAAGTGTAATATGCACGTGGAAAGATCTCGTGGGGCCAGACGATGATGCATATTTTGCCAATCCATTAAGTAACTTCAGACATACATTGAACAGTACTTTTATCTCACGTTTAATTGCTAAATACGATCAGTGAAGTTGTTAGATGTATGTCACAATCCCTGTGTCTCAACTTCACATGACAATCCTATATTCATTTCACTATAGCTATCCTCTAGCTGATTTATACCAAACGTGGCAGGTGAGGCTCTCGTAGAGTGATTGTAGTCAAATCATTCCAGTCTGATGCTGATGTAAGACAACACTGGGTCTTCAAAGTCAGATTTTTCCCTAGATTAGGGAAGAAGAGAAAGTGTTCTCCTTAGCTGAGGCAGATTGTGGGGTTTTTTTTTTTTTGTTTGTTTGCTTGTTTATGCAGAAGTTTGCAGCTTCTTAATATTCCCCACTGTAGAGAAGAGGCCAGTGCTGTTGCAAAATACATAAAGAAAATAAGAAGGCTAGAGTAGAAAAGCCTAAAAATCAGAGAAGGCTATGGAGCTGGTGAGAAAATGAGAGGTGACATGAGAACAGGAAGGAAAGGGGAAGGTTATGTCATTAGAGACTGGAATTCAATGTTTTGATGAAACTCCATGGATACAGGAAGGAGCAGGGCGGGTAAAAATAGCTAAATGAAAATGGTATGAGTTCCAAGAATTCAACTCTCTGAAAAGAAAGAAATATATGTTCTTGCTTAAAAACAGGCAGAAAAAGTTATGTGTTTTCATGAAGCATTAGAAAGAATGAAGGAGAAAGGAAAGGGGCAAAATTTGCTGACTGCAATTTCTTTTTCTTTTCTCCAACCAAAACTTGAAATTTTGTGTTACTGTTCACATTTCATCCAAATCCTCAGTGGCTTGGTTCCCAAGAGAGGAAACACTTTTTCAGTAAAGTCGTGTCACCAGAAGACCTTGGGGGCTCTACAAATTAGAGGGGTTTTTTTGGGCTGAGCACATGCTAATGCTTACAGACACAAAATTCTCTCACTCCCTCACTGATACAAAACACTACTGATCACTGTTATGAGAAAATGGCCATAATGTATAAATTGTTTACTTTTCAGGACTTAAACTTGTCCAAAGCCAGCAAGCAATTGTATTGAAGTCTTTTTTTTTTTTCTTTAACTGAATTGTGTATGCTCATATCCCCTCATAGAGATTCACATCTTATCTATAAAACAGAAAGCTCTTACTACAAGAAAAAGAAAGAAAATCAACCAATTTACTTACTTAGATTTTGCTTTTGTTAATTTCTGAACAGATGGTAACATACCACAATGGAAGTTTTATAAAAATTTCCATCTTTTAACTGAGTGCAGACCTGAAATTTTTCCCTGGTGAAAATGTGGAGTGTGAGTCATTAAACATGCTATGTGCTATCTGCATGGGATTTTCACTCACTGTGTTCAGAAAAGTCAGAAAGCCATTCCATTACAGTAACTGCTTTTTTTTTTTCCCCCCTCCACCTGGGCAAATGGCCAATTCCATCATCTCAGGCTCAGCAGTATGAACAAGGAAGGTACAGTCTGAGGAGGGGGTGTAATGCACAGACAAGGGGAGAGACATTGCTCCACAGTCCAAGAGCAGGAGTCAATTTCTAAAGCTTAAAACAATTGTCAGAAGAGGTGGCCTGAGTTACGATTTCTCCAGTCCAGTCTGAAGTCACTAATTGAAAAGTTATGGCCAGGTTTTACCATTGAGAGGTTCTATTGCATGCAGAGTGCTCAGCACCTACTGCATCTTGGCCCTAAACTGTTATTATGGAGATAGAGAGTCTACACTTAATCTTTGTTTGGACTCCATTTGAAATTTGGCTCTGATTGGTGTGGGACAAATAAGGCCCGGAGATGCTGAGTGTGATTTTCTGCAGGTCTACTGATTTTACCTGGGAGAGCTAGAGGAGTTCAAGCCCTCCAGTCTATAGTGCTGTTCATCTTAGGGAAGTTGCTTCAAGGCATTTGTAAATTCCTTTGGTTCTCTCCAGGGCTCTGACTGCAGTCTCTGCCGAGTCCTCAACACACAGCATCTCCCTGAGGAGAGCAGTGCTCATCAGTTTTGTCAGCCTGCCATTTCTTGTATTGGTCTTTGTAACACATGTATATCAAAATTATCAAAATTACCTTGGAGAATTTAAATCTGGGCTGAAATTTGCAGTTTGGCAAATGTGTATCATCTCAAGGTGGTATCCACACCCATTTTGAAGTGGAGATGTCAAAAAGGCGTGAGACATACTGCTCTTAGTAACTGACGTTAATGGGTGTGTTAGAAATGCAGGAAGATGAATGGATGGCTGGGTGGGTGGATGGCTGGCTGGCTGCATGCATCATCTTCCAAGGTCTCTCTCTCTCAGTCAGGAAAAGATTAGCTAATTATTCTCAGTCTGTGTGATACTTAATGACATCTAGAAGAGAGGTGAATGGCATCTTGTTGGATGGC
The DNA here is from genome assembly GCF_000700745.2 of Antrostomus carolinensis. Classification (NCBI taxonomy): domain Eukaryota; kingdom Metazoa; phylum Chordata; class Aves; order Caprimulgiformes; family Caprimulgidae; genus Antrostomus; species Antrostomus carolinensis. Next base: position 8,533 of record NW_010289867.1, on the reverse strand, counting down.
AAGAATAATATAGAACACAATTTCCCCTGAAGAAATAGCTCACATACCTTATATAATGAATGAGCTCATTTTGCCTGCGTTTGCCAAAAACAATAAAAGTTAGAAAATGTCCCAGTAATTAAAATAAAGTGTTACCCAGATTTATGGTGAGAAATGTGAAATGTCAGGCAATTGAGTGCAGCTCCACACTCACAAATAAGCTTCACATTGGTTAGAACAGGTTGCATTCATTACTAGGAACAGTGTGGGTCCAGTGCTAGCCCCAGAAGGCGAGGAATGGTTTCTCCTGCTCGGGGAAAGAAAGCAGAGGGGAGGGAAAGGCGCCAGCTGGCATGTTCACTGATGGGTCTTGGGTCCTAGTGGTAATGCTGCGGTGTGCACAGTACGGACATGATGATTGCTTCAAGATGGGCTTTGGATTACGTGATGGCCAGGAGGAAGAAGAGAGACAGAGTACCATTCTCAGGCCTGCTGCGTGTGGAAAAGACATCTAGTAGAAATTTTTGAAAGGGTGGAGATGAAAAAGGGGAATCTAAGCAAGGCCAGCCTTTCCTGCAATCCTTCCTCTCATGCTCACTGTTTATTATTTTTTTAATACAAATTCTATACCTATGAATCATATAGAGGATTATGTATATGAGTCCATCACTTGCTTAAAATAATCTTAAACCCTAAGTATTCTGAAGACTGTTTGGTTTGGGTTTTTTTTTTTGTCAGAGGGCCACATAAGACCAGTGAAGTGGGTTTAATCTACATAAGAACTATGCATATAGATATGGGGAATGTTGAAAGTGTGAGACGGTTGGAAACAGAAGTGAAACTCACTGAATGCTGTGGTGTAAGATTGTTTGAGCAGCACCCATGCAAGTCATGCTGAAACATTACAATTGCCTTTCTGCTCTGTGTAGCTAGAAGAGGGTGGGCTGCCGAAATGTCCTTCTGCTGTGACACAGGGGTTGTGATATTGAGAACCTGCTGCTTTAACATCTCTTGTTGCTAGTTTTACACTTCTCTTTTCTGACATAGCTAATTAAAAATTGAAGATACTTGAAATGAAAATGCTTTACATAAAAACTAGTCTGACAATTTAAACTGTCTAGAAACTAAAATGTTGAGTGTCTTTTCCTGACAAAGAGAATGGGACAATGTTAAGTCGCAGACACTTCAGTGAATATCAGTCTTGTGGAGGACTTTCATTACCTGGTTCTACCAAACTGAAGGTGTCTGAAGTGTCCGATTCAAAACACAGCCTGTCTTGCCCACTGGAGTGTGGAAGAGGTCTTATGGACAAAACAGAAACAAACTGCAAAAACCTTTCATCTTTTAGTGCTGGATTCTCTTCTCACATGAATTTCATTTGGGAATAGTTGTAGGAATACCAGTGGAGTTGTGTTAGGAAAAAAATAGTCATTGAGTTGAAACAATTGATTTTAACTTGGTAAAGGATTTGGATACTGATAAAGATCTGCAGGGTGGCCTTAAGCCAGTTGTATATCCTCTCTGTTCTTCAGTTCCACATCTGTACAATGACAGTATGAATTTGTCTCTTTTTCATTACATGCTTGTAAGAAAAATCTCATTATGCTAATGAGGTGTGCATATGCTTTAATTACAGGTTCATTCAGAAAGCCCATAAATAAAATAAATATGAGATCAGCCCATAAGAATTTCTGAGAAAGGAATAGAAATTCCAGTTTTAGGACAGCACGTTCTGAATTACTGAAGTGATGATGCGAGCACTTCTCTCCATAGACTGTCTAGTGCTCTGTGTGTTATTTATAGGAGACACAGGCCTTTAAAATAAATTGCAGGTTCATATGTCAGACCAGCACATAGAGGATCACTTTACAACAAGGGGTAGATATCATAAATTTCAAGCAGACCATGGGGCTCATGGTTTTGGATCTTAAACTGTGGTCAAATATGTACCAAAGAACATGAGAAGAGAGACTAGAATCAGAAGCCTTAGTGATAACCCGACGAGCAGAGAAGGTCTTACAGAGTCTTTCTAGCAAAGGTACACTTAAGCATATCAATATTATTTGCAAAATATGGATACCATGATGATGAGAAACTGTCTCAAAGATGGAAGAGATTGCAATAAAGATAGGTGAATTCCCTGGAGTCTTTGAGAGGCTATTGAGGAAGGGAATGTTTGGCCTTAAAGTTGCACATGGGTTTCAGGTGAAATGGAAATGAGGCAGTATTAATCGTACCCTCGTGCAAGTTGATACATGCTAGTTGTAGAGCCCAGCTCTGTTGCCCTTTTACTCACCACAGCAGCTGCAGCAGATCAAATCAGTATTCCCACAGCTTCTCTGCATGATAGAGTGTGTGTGGGAGGGCAAGGGAGGGGAGTTAACCCACTTTGTTTTGGTGAAGCTCAAAGCTGAGGTTTTGCTAATCAGTAACTCCTGTAGTGCAAGGTTGGCATGCTCATTTCCTTTGATACGGATTGCTTTGGGAAGCACTGGATGGCCATAGGCCCTGAGCTAGGCAAGAGACTTATACTTAAGTCTTGGGTTTACCTTTGTCTTGAATGTGTTGATTTTTCTTCTCCAGAATGGCGATAGTGACTGTTTAGTAACAGCCTGTGTGAAATGCTGAGGGAGAACAGCTACAGTTTACTTGCTCTTTTTACAGGGACAAGACTGTGGCTTGGTATTCTTATCCCTTCCTCTGTTGGGTGTGTATGCTGTGCCTTGTTTGCTTATTGCTGGATATGCTGAGAAATGAAAGATTCTGTGTTAATATAAATGACAAAATGTCTGTGCAGCCCAAAGTCACCCAACAGGACTATTCTGTAAGCTCTTCTGGGAATCCCAAGAGCTCCAGTTTGTATTCCCCTCTCTGACTCTGACTTTTTCCAGTAATTAATTTTTTTTTAATTGACAGTAGCAATAGCAAGCATAGGTTTTTTTGTTGTTGGTTGTTTTGGGGGTTTTTGGGGGGTTTTTGTTTGTGTTTTTTTTTTTTTTAAATGAAGTGTTTGGCAGCATCCACTGGGGCATGTAGGTACAGAGTGTGGGGGTGGGAGGGGCAGCCCTGAGCAACATACCAGGCAACTTGGGACAAAAAAAACTCTAAAAGTTGGAGAGCTCTTTCATGTGCTTTTAACAGCCCCTCACCTCTTATATTTCCTACAATGCCTGATGATTTCTTGCAGTTTAAAAATGAATTTTAGGTGTGAGAGCAAGTCAGGCTTTAAACAAGTCCTGTGTTCATTACATAAATTAACTATGGATGTATCCCCATCGTCTGTGAGGATTCCAGCCAGTTCTTAAGTTCACTAGAGTCAGACAGCTTTTGTTCTGCATAGCCTGCTGAATTGTGTTAGCACGATAGCTGCTATCCTGGCCAGCACAAGAGACTTCTGGAGCAAAAAGCATCAGTTGCTGTAACTTGAGCTTAAAATCTTATCCTAAATGATTTTCCTCTGAGGATCAGGAATAGAGAGGAATATGAGATGTATATTGATCAAGAGGTTCCATACTTGGGAAAGTAAAAGATATAGGAGATAAGCTATGGAGCTGAGCTGGACAGGAACCGAGAATTGCGAATGGGGTTAAGAAAATGAGGATGGTTTCTTAATCCATGGGATTCTCTTGTATAGTGGTGGCAGAAGCTGATATGAACATGGTAAAATATAATCAGTTAGCTGAACCAAACCCATAAGTATAGCATAGCTAGCTGCCACCACTGAAAAGATCAGATATTAAACCAATATGTTTTGCAGAGAAAGGAGAGGCAAGACCCTGGAGAGGAGCAGCATTCTGGAGAGAGCTTGCTTTATCATCTGTGCCCAGGTCATGGATGCTGGAAGGGAGGAAGGTAAGATCTCTTCTGTTTTACGTATGCCTGCATTGTGCATATGCCTCAAAGTATGTTTCCAGCGTTCCCAAATTCTGTCACTGATTTTTTTCTTCAGTTATTCTTTGGTCTTGAGTTTCTCTCAAACTGTAGAAGAATGTATATGGCACAGTCAAGCTGGCTCTACCTTCCAGGAGGTAGAGGTGAGCCCTGTGGCTCCTTGGCCTTTGTTGTTTGAAATAAAAAAAAAAACAAACATGTGGCATGGGTGGATTGGGAATAACCTAAGAAAGGGGAACTCTGCATTTCTGTCCTCACTCTGGACTTGCTTTCTAAGTCTTCCTGTGATTTGAACCCCTCAAGACTTCCAGGCTACTGGGCAACTGAAGGTACGGATGCTGCACGGTTGCAGTCTTACTCTGTGCATTGGATTAGCCTTTTAAACTACAACATGTTCAAACTTTGGCTCAAAGGAGCGAATGGCAGAGCCTAGATTTTTTTTACTCTTACTATCTTGTAGCTCTGTTACCTTAGACATACAGTTACAAATCACATCTTTCAAGTCATATCTTTAAGGAATCACTAAGAGATTTGGTTGCAAGTCCTAACTGAAATTCAAGAACATTGTTTGGGTGCTTAATGTTAATGCTTAGGTCTGATCTTTATTGCCATAAAGCTAACGTTATGATAAAGTCCAGTAAACGGTAAGGTGTCTGTCTCTCCAGCCAATGATGGAAAGGGCTGGAGAGTAGGACAGCAAGGTGAGGTGCATATTGTTCTGTGCCATCAGGTGAGTGAAAAAGTTCTACTTTCTTCTTTTTTCTGCTGTTTGAATCAGGCTAGAGACAGTAAGTGAAATGTGCTGCTATTCTCCTGTTTTACCTGTTGGTAACTTTCTAAACACTGGACAGCTTTATGAAGAGAAAGTTATCACTGAACCCTGAGCTCATCAGCTTATTGATGGAAATAGTGATGACTGATTTTCCCTATAGCCAGAACACTGCAGTAAGATTCACAGAGGGTGCCCTGGGGATGCCAGAAGAACCCAGATTCACTTCCAGCTCTGCTTCCCATGTGCTTTTTTAGGGGTGGAATTCCCCACTGGAATGACCTCCCACTTATCCTGTTATCCAAGGTTATCTTAAGAAATCTTCTCCAACTGCCAACTCATGTAACTCAGCAATTTCAGAAAGTTTTACGTCTACCTATATGCCATCTCCCTACTTACAGTCTCATCATTACCAATTTTGGTTTTAGTGCTCCCAGAATAGATCTTGCCACTACTTGGAGCACAGTAAAAGCCTAAAATAACCTTATAAAGGAGCTATTAGTATATAAATCAAACCTGTAACCAGTCTGCATGAAGTATAGTATAGCAGGTAGATTGTCAAGTGAAATTTTTTGTTTGGTCATCTTAAATATGACTGAACCATGAAACTTCTTTTTTTTTTTCTTGAGACTTTTTAGATGTTTTAAAATTCACTTATGTGAATGTGTATTTCAGTACATATCTTAAGAGAAATATGCAGAAAAAATTGTGGTCTCTTTAAAAATAAATGTTTCAAAATCTGTTTTAGCCAAAAAGATAAGAAATTGGTAGACATTTGTGAAATAATTTTCTGTAAGTGGATTCTATGTGTTGATGAAAAATTTAAATACTTGATTGAAAAAGACTGCCTGACTCTCAGATATGTATGTTTTCAACAGAGAGTTTGAAACCTTATTCTGCAGGTTCTGTGGCATTCACCAGTTTCACTGTAAGGCAAATGATCAATGAAAATGATGACTGTTAACACTCTCTAAAGGAAAGGAGGGAAGGAAATCTCCTGGTCCTGCAGAAATTGTTTTACTTCAGTACTGGAATGTCACAATTAGAAATGAATACTAATTATAAAAAAATAGAGAAATTAGATGTTGGCTGCGATAAAGAATTTACTGTCTAACGTGAGCTACAGCAAGAACTTTGATGCGTCGCGTTTGCACCCATGTTTTTATTTTTCACTTACTTTCCTTCTTCACAATCTTCACAACAGGCCCTTCCCAAACATTTTGTCAAATAGCTGTAATATGCAGCACAGCCCTTGATAATCCCTAGTTCTTCCTGACTAAGCAGCATGTAAAACCAGAGAGGGACCGGGGTGAATTTGTTTAGAATATACTTTTCATATGCCTATATAACCGTGTGCATAAATGTGATGCCCTCCACTCGGGGAATGTGTAAAAGGTGGGACATAATACTTGAGAGGCACCGAGTTCTGCAAATGAAGGCGATGGGGAGGGAAATGTATTGCCTGTTAAATATGGAAAATGGAGTCTGCTTTTTGTTCTGAGCCTTTGGAATCTGTGGGTGGATTGGAACTGGCAGGCAGGGAGCAAACACCCACCCACCATAGGGCTGTGTGGTTCAGAAGTTTACAAGAGTGTTTGTGTTCCAGGAGCTGTTGGCCTTGAAGCCAATGGAGAGGGGGAGGAGAAGAGGGAGCGAGTGAGAAAAACACTGTGGTGTTAGGGCCCTTCCTCGGAGATATTTTTTTCTCTCACCTTTCTCCAGCTAGAGAGCTCTGGAACTGGAGCAAGACAAACAGTTACTGGGGAAAAGATTAATATGATTTTAAGATGTGCAGTGCTGATGGTCCGTCGTCACGGGAGGCAGAGACTTCAGAAGCCACTGCCACTTTAATCCCAAATGACAGCTCTCGGCACTTCCCCTTCTCCTGCCCTGCTGCCGTTTAATTCTGCAGAGTCTGTGGGAGATAAAGAAATGGAAGCTTCACTGTATTGTTACTGCAGAAGTGTCCCATCATGAATTTAGGTTCAGAAGCTGCTACTCTAATTGGTCACCATCTGGATATTGCATATATAGAAACTGAGGCACAGAGAGACTAAACAACTTGCCCAAAGGCAACAGGAAGTCTGTGGGAGATCTGGGAATAGACCCCAGATGTCCTGAGTTTTCTGTCTTAACCGCAAGACCATCCTTCCTGTCATTTTGGTAGTCCCCTCTGCTTCAGGAATTCTGTTTATGAATTCCACCCATAAACAATGTGTTGCACGATCGGGTGATTTACTTTGATAAAAGAGCCATTTGGAAGGGAAAATGGCACCTCTTAAAATGAGCTGCAGTTACTACCGTCCTTTCTTCCTGAGGGGTAAAGGACAGGGAGAGTGCATGAAACCAGCTTCCAGAGCGAAGAAGCTTCTCCATTGCTATCCAAACTTCCTGCAAATATTAATTTTGCTCTTGTGAAGAATTGTGAATGCCATACGTGATGTTTGAGTGTGTCTGGCTGTTTATATTTTAGTGAATTTAAAAAAAATAATGACTTAAACTGGCCTAAATCCATCTAGGGAATTATTCTGCTGCTGTTCACTGTTGTATCCGAGTACCTTTGATGATCGTCAGTTCGACTGTCATCTCCCTGATGGACTTCACTGGGTATTAGGATCTTCTCCCTTGTCATAGTCAGAACTTTTCTAAGATGAGGCTGAATGGTGGGAAGGGTTTTCTTTGGTTTGGAAATGAGAGAATGGATGAAACGTCATAAATGTCCTTCATATTATCAAAAGGTGCCTTACATTGTTTCTGAAGAATACTGCTGAAAATTATTCTTGACTCAACCCTTTTCGATATCCCTGTTGCTCAGTGAATATTCCTAGCCTTGCTTTCTCTCAGTGTGGTAACCCTGCAGCGTCAGGAATCAGGAAGGACTGTATGGCCTGGACTGTTAGATCATGTCTTTAGACCTTGGTATTGTGGTAATACCTAAAAATTCCACTCGTGGATCAGTAAATCTGTGTGTGATGGAACAGAAACTTAAAGGGTTCTTCTTGCTGCCAGTGACTTTCCATTTGGTAAAGATTCTCTAAGCGTTTTCTCTCAGCACATGGAGACACAACTGATGACTTGGACCAATGTATTTGGTTCTTGCCTTCTCCAGACTCCCCTTTAATACTTTAAGGCTTGATGTTTAAGCTGGATATGTGAGAGCAGGTTCCTCTCTGGAGAAACGCTGATGTAGTTGCAACATCAAAGCTCTTCTGTGACTCTGTGACACCTCTTTCCTTTACTCTGAATGGGATTCCAGAATATAAAAACTCAGATAAAATATCAGAGCTTGCTGTGTTCCCTGTCCCATTCCACTGATCCTGAGTAAACTGCTTTTTGTTTTCTGCTTGGTTTTTTAAAGTGGGTTTAGATATTCGTCTATTTGTTCCACCTCTTTTGTCCTGCTCTGTTTTTTCTGTCCTTATACCGTAATTAACTCTTTCAGAAGAGCTTGTCTGAATGCTCAATTTCTGTGTCACTCAGCGTAGCGAGATTCTCTATGTGAATAGTGAATTTCAGTCACTGTTGCATTACAATTAGTATTTTATTGGTGTGAAACTGCTCTGCAGCCTTTTCTTGGCACACACAGAATCACAGAATGGTCGAGGTTGGATGGGACCTCTGAAGGTCACATCTAGTCCAACCCCCTGCTCAGGCAGGGCCTCCTGGAGCACAGGAACCAGGATTGTGTCCAGATGGTTTTTGAATATCTCCAGGGAGGGAGATGCCACAGCCTCTCCGGGCAGCCTGTCCCAGTGCTCGCTCACCCTCCAGTAAAGTTCTTCCTGATGTTCAGGTGGAGCTTCCTCTGCCCTTCCTCGGCAGGGGGCGCTCGTGCCAGGCGCGGCGGTGACGCGCGCTCCGCGTGGCCGCCGGCCCCGAGATCCCCTCGGCAGC
>NW_010289866.1:0-1143 GCF_000700745.2 Antrostomus carolinensis | reverse complement strand
GGGGGGAATGCGCCTCTCACCGTCTCCTCTGGCCATTCTGTTTTGCAGGAGGTTCTCGGTGCAGAGATGTGCGAGGTGTCACCTGGGGATTTCTGCTTCCGAGATGGTCATGAGGGCCAGGGATTTGGTATATCACTTAAATTGCTTCACTTGCACCACTTGCAACAAGATGCTGACCACCGGCGATCACTTTGGCATGAAGGACAATCTGGTGTACTGCCGCCTCCATTTCGAGACTCTCATCCAGGGGGAGTACCAGGTGCATTTCAATCACTCGGATGTAGCCGCTGGGAAGGGCCCGGCCTTGGGAGCGGGCTCTGCCAACACTCTGGGACTGCCTTATTACAACGGCGTGGGGACTGTCCAGAAGGGGAGACCCAGGAAAAGGAAGAGCCCGGGGCCTGGGGCAGACCTGGCAGCCTACAACGCAGGTAAGAGACCCCCTTCTTCCCCCAGAGCAATTCAAATGGTTTGTTTCTGTTCACTTCCAAAGGGGGATTTCCGTTTATTTTAGCTTAAACCGTTAATAATAGTTTAGCTGCAGCATAATTATTGAGATCAAGTGCTGTCAAACTGCAATTACGGAAGCTAATATGTTAGCATTTTTCACTTCAGCTGGAAATAAAATGTTTTGAAGCAAGGTCATCTGGTTAAGGAGGGGGAGATGGGGGAGTGCAGCCTGAAATGAAATCTGGAAACCAGAGATTGTAAGTTAGCACTTCAGAGAGCTGTGAATTTGCTTTAGTAGCTACACTCAAAGGCTGCTGATGGGTGAATTATTCTGCCCTTGTCCTGAGCACTTGCACCTCAGTTTTGGAAGGAAAGAGAGAGAGAGGAAGTAAGGAAGTGGCTGTTTCCCAAGATCCTGCAGTGGGATCGGATGGGGCTGCAGGGCTGGGGGTGCGGGTGCCTGCAGAGCCCGTGCAGGGGCTGTGGGCAGCAGGTGTCCGCAGGCAGCCTGGGGGCTGCTCATACGGTGACAAGTTCGGCTGGAGGTTTGTTGGTCAGATGTGGCTCAGAAGAGTCAGGGAACTCACAACATCCCCTTTCTCAGCCCTCGCTGCCCCGAGTCGCAGCTGCTGCCTCTCGCCCGAGCTCGGGAGCGATGAGAAGGGGAACAAACCTGGCAGCAGCCACAAGCCT
>NW_010289865.1:1484-1724 GCF_000700745.2 Antrostomus carolinensis | reverse complement strand
CTTTGCTGCAGCTCTCCTTCCTCGCCACCCTGCACGTGAGTTGAGGGAGTGTGGCACAGGGGAGGCTGCCCTGGCCCCACGGCCTCTGGGCGAGCTCCGGGCCGGTGCTGCCCTGGTCCCTGTTGAAATACGGAGCCCAGCCCTGTGGCGGTCCTGGACGGTGCCCAACTGCTGGTGCGCGGTGCTTGTCCCAGCATGGCCCCAGCTCCAGCTCTGGCACGCTCCTGTCTCAGGCTGGGG
>NW_010289865.1:1034-1314 GCF_000700745.2 Antrostomus carolinensis | reverse complement strand
CTCCGCGGGCCTGCGGGCAGCCCGGGGCCGCTGCGGCCGCTGCAGCAGATCCTGGAGCCCTTTGTCGTCTTCAGCGGCCTGGAGCTTGCCCACACCTTCGAGCACTTCTACCGGTGAGGGTGCCGCGTCCCCAGGGAGCAGAGGGCCTGGTGGGGCAGGGGAGGCGCGGGCGGCACTGAAGCCGTGGCTGAGCCTGGCCTGGTGTGGCAGTGGGGCTCCTGCTCTGCTTTCCCGGCTCAGCGTGTGGCGGGGAAGGGCGTGGAGGGGCCGCGGGGGGCGG
>NW_010289865.1:660-925 GCF_000700745.2 Antrostomus carolinensis | reverse complement strand
GGTGGCTGATGGCCGCGGGGCTTGAGCTGGCCCCTGACCAGACTCTGGTGGCCGTGGCAGGCACTACCTGGGGGACCGGCTCCTGGCACAAGGGCTGTCTTGGCTGGAAGGAGCTGTCATGGAGCAGATCGGGCTGTGCTTCCCCAGCCGCTTTCCCCAAGAGATGCTGAGCAACCTGGCTGAGTCGGAGGAGCTCCAGCAGCAGTTCAGCCTCTTCCAGCTGCAGGAGCAGGACAAGCGGCTGCTGGAGCTGGATGTGGGCTCG
>NW_010289865.1:373-647 GCF_000700745.2 Antrostomus carolinensis | reverse complement strand
GGGGTCGCCCGTGTTCCTTACAGGGGCCCCGGGACCTGTCCTGAGCCACCCTCATGTCCATGGCCCAGGCCCTGGGGACGGCCTTGGTGGCGGATGTGCCGGAGGTGAAGGTGCTGGCCCTGTCCCCGTGCTGCTGGCCCGTCTCCCCGTTCTGCTACATGGATGACCCTGGGAGGTTTTTCTCGCCAGCCCTGAGCTCCCCCCTGGCTGAGTTTGCCAACTTCTGCAGGCGGAGTGAGTGTGGCGGGGGTGGGGGGGCGGGGGGGCGCTGGCG
>NW_010289865.1:0-207 GCF_000700745.2 Antrostomus carolinensis | reverse complement strand
TGGGCTGTGCCGAGCTGCAGTTTGGAGCCTGTGTCCTCCACGTCTCCACGCTGCAGATGTACGTCCTGCTGAGCTTCAACAGCGCCGAGGTAGGAGCTGGGGCCGCGCTGGGTGAGGGCAGCAGCGGGTGCTGGCGTGTGGCAGGGCCGTGTCCTCCCTCGGGGTGGGGTCTCCAGCGGTGGTTGGGGCACAGGCCCCCCGTCTGGC
>NW_010289864.1:0-645 GCF_000700745.2 Antrostomus carolinensis | reverse complement strand
AAAATTAACTCCATCCCAGCCAGACCCAACATGTGGTTCCACACAGACTTTTTCCCACTGAAGGTGGAGTTGTGCTGCAGGACACCCCTGGGCACAGCAAAGTGCACAGGCCTGAGTGGATCAGTGGGGAACCAGATCACTTCCCCCTCCTGAGCTCTGGTCAGCACAGCCAGCTCCTTCCTGTTCTCCCTGTGGAGGTTGCTGGATCCTTGCAGGTTCAGACCCTTCACATCTTGGTGGTCTGGTCAGGGATGCCCAGCAACTCTGCAGCTGGAGCAGGGACACTGTGAGCAGGGACTTCTGCCACTTCCCACCCTGACCCTGCTCTTCTCATCCACAGGACTGTGGTGGGTTGACCCTGACTGAATGCCAGATGCCCACCAAAGGCCACTCTTATCACTCCTCCTCCTCAATGGGATGGGAGAGAAAATAAAATGAAAGGCTCATGGGTCGAGATAAGGACAGGGAGAGATCACTCACCAGTTACTGGCATGGGCAAAGCAGACTTTCCCCAGGGTCTAGAGATGAACAGAGGGTGCCTGTAATCCCAGAGATGCACTGGTGGCTGCAGTGTGTCCATAGGCATGGTCCACATCCAGTGGTGTAGCCCTGGAAAACACACTCCCCTGCCTCTCCCTCCGCCAG
>NW_010289863.1:1662-6171 GCF_000700745.2 Antrostomus carolinensis | reverse complement strand
CGAGCCTACTCTCCTGCTCAGAGACCGGCGCTCCCTCCGAGCCGAGCGCCACTGGAGGAAAATAAATTCTTAAAAAAACCCCTCAATAAATAACTCCTGTCAGATTTACCTCCGGCTAGTTCATCGCCCTAAAAGAGAGGGGGGGAAAGCGCGTACGGCTGCCTGGGGGTGCCAGGAGAAAGATGAGTGTTTCTTTCATTAACTTGATGGTAATTGCAGAAAGACTCCCTTTTTGTCAGCTTCACCTAATCAAAACCGAATATCTGTATGTGGCACTGACAAAATCAGTAAAACTTCACCTTCGACTTTATTGATCTGAACAGACAGGCAGAGTTTTCTATGGTGTTCAATTTAGGGAATTAAAAAAAATCACTCCGCTAACAGCATTTGGTACATTTCTAACCCATATGTCACCTCAGTGCTTTAAATAATTATATTTGCATGCAGGGAGTGATTCATAAATATGTCAGGATTGTGAAATATAGGCAGGCATTTCAAACTTTCTATTTAAAAAACATGAATTATGGCCACGAAAAATGTGTTCCCATTTAAGAGTGATACGAAGTATTTGGTGTCTAGTACGAAGGCCCATCCATCATATAGACAATAAAGAGAGTTTTTGCCTGACGTTGGAAATTTATGGTTGCCCTTCTCTGCCCTAATAACTCAAGCATTGTGTCAGCCTGTGACAGCCTTTGCAGAAAAACAGCAACCCTGTTATCAATCAAAAAGCCCTTTTACATTTTTAGCAAAACTCTGATCATCCAGACACCCTTTTAATGTATATATTACATCATTATAGATCATTCTGCACTTTTACTGCAACTCAACAAAATGATCCATCACTTCAGGACCGTCCTGATGAACGCTGATGTAAATTATTTGCACGTCGCTAGTACAGTACAAAATGAAAAATGTACTTTAGGTGGAATTAATTTTAGGATGTAAAAAGCTAAAGATGAAAGCAGTGGGGATTAGAGGAGACCTAAATGCATCATTAGGGATGACTGAAAACAAGCTAATAGTTATTAAAATTAAGATTATTTTAACTTTTTCGGATCGTGGACTCAGACTATTTCAAGAAGATGGCTTAGATATATTGCATGCTTCTGCCTGCTCCTACCCCCCACCCAAAAGTAGCTGACTTGTAATTGCGTCAAGGATTACTGTTCATTTGTCGTTTGGGTCTTTAGATGAGGTTAATTATTGGGGTTCCAGTGCCTTTTCCATCCATAGCCTTAAACTTTTCCTCGTCTCTCAAAAGACGTTATTCCTCACGCTGTTGAAGATGCATCTGCACAGTTTCCAGAACAAAGTTGTCAATAAACACGTTCTGCATTTGGGATCCAAGTGACGAAGCTAAAGATCGCCTCCATTTGTGCGCCATAGTTAATTTCTGAAGAATTACTGTAACCAAATATGTGCTTAGTTGGTATCATTCTCTCCTGTAGCCTCCAGGCTTTCGCAGAAGATAAACACAGAGATGCCTTTATGATTGCTGAGATTCAATGATCAGACCAAGGTGTTACAGAAGCTAAAAGACTCTTTTCTTTCTCTTAAAATCTAGGCAGCAAATACCAGTTCGAGTACATAAATACGAATTAGGAATCGCATTCACTTGCTGTGGGCTCGATCATTTTAAATCGTAGTACATGTAATAACATGAAATGGCACTAAAAATCTCCATGCACTTAACAGGAAACATACCCAGCCTTTCCCGTGTCATCACACTCGTTTGACTTGCTCTATCCCTCGCCCTCTAGAAAGTTACCTTAAGGCTTATTTAAAATAAAAGCTGTTTGCATAAGAAACACCTTAAACATAAAAGAGGATAGAGTTGGGAAATAGCTGTTAGTAAAAGGGTTTCAACAGAGGAGTAAAAATTTTCACACTCATGCATGAAACAACATCAATAGGGGAATCTCTCAAAGGGCTTAAAAGAGAAAGGTTGGGGTTTTTTATTAGGTGCATTAATCTCTTTCTTATCTCAGCGTAACAAAAGGAACAAAATTAGACAAACTAATTCGAAAACATTTTAGGAGAAGGTATATTTGCGAAAGCAGTTAAACAAACAAACAAAAATTATTTTCTGCTCGTTTAGTAAATAACTGACGACTAAAATTCACGTTCACTTAAACGTGACTATTATTTTGAAGATGGCTCTAAAATTATCACCACGTATAAAACGATTACTTAAATCTCATGCAGAGTAAAATATATATTGCTTACATATATATTAGGAAAGTAATTACAATCATAAGGGTAAATATTTTCAAGCACTGTGCAAACAGGGGAGAGATTTGGAAATCTTTATGTTGGCAAGCATTCAAACTATTTGCTTTAATAATATTCTGGAAAAAATACCCCACACCTCTGCCGGATACCCGGGTAGATGCATCAGCTATTATCTAAGCACATGCATTCTCGTATTAAAAAAAAAAAAAAAAAAAAAAAAAAAAAAGAGAGAGAGAGAGGGAGGAAAAAAACCCCAGTGCCTCTCCCCCCTAATGTACCAATTCATGGTGCGATATTTCTGATAACCTATCACATTTCTTATCCGAAGTATTATCATTCTTGGGAGGAAAAAGAAATATGTACCGTTTACAAAAATCTATTGCAATGCATATCTTAATAAAAGCCTTGGGGTAGATAGTGAGACGCAAGCACTACCAAAGCAAATAAATTTTACACCCAGGACAGACAGACAGGTAGCTGAATTGTTACGCATGGAAATACAGCCCAGAAACAACTCAGTAACTACTTTTCTGTTAATTAAAAGCTTAACCTTGTTCTAAACGATAGAAAAGACAGGGGGTGGAAAGAAAAAAAAAAAAATCTAAAGGGCCTGTAGGGTTGTTGCTGTTCAGTTTAAAAGACTAAACGCCCTTTTCCAACATGATCTACAGAAGCTGACACTTAAATGGCAAGAGAGCAAGCTCGCAGAGCAGGAACGCTGGTGCCGAGGTTTCTGCAGTTCCCTCTCCCGAGGGAAAACTAGTCAGTCCGGGTTTTTTGGCTGATCCTGACCAGGGTTTGCAGCTCGCCAGCCTGACCTGTCAAGCGGATTATTTTAGAGGGAGATTAATAGGGGAGGCGGGCTGCAATAATAATCGTTTTGTTTGATGTGACAACTTTGATAGGCGTTGATTTACTTACAAACTGATAGGCTTTTAATTGAGCGCCTCCATCCAGCTTGAGATGAAAGGAAAACCGCATTGAAAAGCTGCCCGAGTGCCCTCGAGCCTCAATACTGATTAGCCATCTCGACAGTGAATAGTTCAAGGCATTTTCAAACTTTTTTTCCTCTCTCGCTTTCGCTCTCCTCTCCTCCTCAAATATCTGCCAGCCCACTCCTTTTTAAGAGAAAATAAATCATTTCCATTGTGTGCAAATAAAATCGACTTGACATGCTTGCCAATAGCTGGTAGGTAAAGGAAAGTGTGGACTGGCACTTGTTAATTAATTCCTCCTTTGCTCTCCTTTTTTTAAGTTACAATTTTCCTTTGTAAAAGGAGGAAGGCGGGTTCCAACCCTTAGGTTTGGGGGGTTTTTTTGTTGTTGTTTTGTTTGTGTTTGTCGGGGTTTTTTTTTGTTTGGGGGGGTTTTTGTGGTGGGGGTTTTTTTTTTGTTTTTTTTTTGTTTTTTTTTTTTAAAGGAGAATAAAAGCAATAGCCACCAAACTTCAACAAGACTACACAAGTAAATGTCAAACAGCAAACTGTCTGCACGGACTCATTAAACAAGAATCCCTCGCGAAGGTACCAAGCAGGACGGAATCCATCTTCTTCAGCACAAGAGAGGAAAGGAGCCCGCAGCAGCCAAAGCAAAATCTCCGTACCGCTCCCAAGCTGCAGACCCGCCGCCTGCCCGATCCTATGCGTGTGCGTTCGAACTCCGAGACCCTCGCTGGGAATCGTTTGCTGCGTGTGTTAAGCGTAGTGAATAAGCTCTCACAGCTCAGAAATGCTCTGGAGGGGGCCAGCGGGAGGGGATGTCTTGGGGCTGATTTTTTTTTTTTTTTTTTACAAGCTTCGACATAAAAAGTTTACAGTACTGAGTGTGATTTAAATCTCATTTCAAAGGCTGAGGGGGAAAAAAAAACAACAACGCTATTCTCTGAAGTTACTAATTAAATTACCCTCTTATGCTTCTACTTCAGCCAGAAGAATTGGGGATCTTGCTGTCCCCTCCTCTCCTTCCCCCCGCTTTTCCCGTCGGTGCTCTGCCTGTTTTACACATGTACAGGGTATCGCCTCTGCTTCCCTGGTTTACAAGTAAAACAACCCCTTCACGAAATCACCCTCACCTCCATAAGAAAAGAGAGAGGGAAGGGAAAAATGGGCAGGGGGGAGCCTTCCCACAGCTGACTCTACCTTAAGACAATTAATCTTTAGTCTTTCACCCTGGGAGGCAGGATAAATACAACGAGAAAACAGATAGGAGTCTCCCCGGTCCTGTAAGGAAAACAGCTGTTCCAAGCACTTTAATGCAAATGAACACAAATGAAGG
>NW_010289863.1:0-1578 GCF_000700745.2 Antrostomus carolinensis | reverse complement strand
TTTTTTTTTTTTTTTTTTTTTTCCTTCTTCCAGAGTTTTACTGCACTCCATTTATCAATTGGATTTGACAACAAAAGAAAGAACTGGGGGAAAACCTGGGGCAGATTCAAGTCACTTCCACTCTATATAAAGGAAGGGGGGGAGTTCCTTGAGGGCAAGTTGTGGGTCCTAGTCCTATTGCAATATCGGGGTTTTATGCAAGATTTCTTTCTCCACCTCTCCCCCTTTTAATTTTCACGTTCTCGTAAAATGACCGCAATGACTGCAAAATGAAAGTACGTTTATGACTTTCCACTGAAAAGTCATGACAATACGCCCTTTGCTTTCAGAGAAAATATAGAAATTATAAAGTTTGTTAAAATTGTATCTTTATAGAAGCTAGAGGAGTTCTGCATATTTACCCTACTCTAAACACTATATTAAACAGTCCAATGGTTTTAATAAAAGACAGTAGATATACTTACTTGACTGCAGGATTTAAAGGGTACCGCTTTACTGGGGGGTGGAGGGGGTGTGGAAGGTATCTAGGAAAACCTGCCTTATGTCTACCTCGTAAGAAAAGAAGATCATTAAAAGCTATCTGACACATCTGTTTAGGGACTGAGGGAGATCGGTGTTTCGACGGTTGTTCAGCAGATATAAACGCGAGAAAGTGAAAGTCCTTCCTCTCGCCCACCCCTTCCAGGATCAGCGCCTGTTCTGGTCGGAGTCCAGGTCAGGAATTGGACGCGACCCCTAAAGCGCTTGCCTTGTTCTTCACTTGTCAAACGTGTTTTATCTCTAAGTGACCTTTTTGTTAATGTTGTAGATTGTGTGGGCCACCATGTCAGATCCGGAAACAAAAGTAAAAGATTGATTAACACATTTTGCCTGTGAAAAAATGTTATGGGATGAGGAGGTAGGGGGGGAGAGTGGGATGCAAAGTACAAAGAGAAAAGAAAAAGGCAATCCAGGGAGCGACCGAAGGGCTGCGGACTCCGCTTGGGGTATCCGTCGGCACAGTAAAACCAGGGTTGAGGGCAGAGGACTCGGTAGGTTTCGGGAGTGCACAAAGTGGGATGTATATAGCACCCGGGTGGATACTGTATGCATATCCACGAGGTTCTCAACACAGCCTAGCTGAAATCAAACACATAAATGGCGAACCCGATACTTTCGCTAAGGCGAGGGGCCGCTTCCTCAGGCCCCCGGTGCCGACAAACGGGCCAGCCCGGCGGGCGCAGGGACGCAGGGCTCTTCTTCCAAGAGGACGGGGAAGGAAGGGGAAGAAGAGTTCAGCAGCCCTCCCCGGCCCGGCAGCGGGCTGTTCCGCGCGGTGCGGGGCCGGGAAGGGCTGCCGGGTGCCGGCACACAAATCAAGTTTACTCGAAGGATTTATTCCGTAAATTGAATGGCTTTTTCTCCCAAGGAGCCCGTCTCTCCCTCTGTTTTCCTTCCTTCCTCCCTCTCTCTCTCTCTTCCCCCCTTCAAGTCACACCAGGCTTGTAATCAGCAACAAAAGCTGACATAAATCAAGGGCGGATTGACAGGGGCTGACAAATAACTGATTGATTGCGGTTGGGGAGCACTGACAATTGA
>NW_010289862.1:0-1081 GCF_000700745.2 Antrostomus carolinensis | reverse complement strand
CCTGTACTGGGATGGGGACCCGGTACCGGGATGGGGGGCAGTTACCGGGAGGGGGACCCGTACCAGCTCCTGTCCCGGGATGGGGATCCCATAACGGTGCCTATACTGGGATGTGGGGTCAGTACTGGGATGGGACCTGCACTGACTCCTCTCCCGGGATGGGGGCCCCGTACTGGGATGCAGGTCCCATAACGGTGCCCATACTGGGATGAGGACCCGGTACTGGTATGGGGTGTCCTGTACCGGGATGGGGAGCCGGTACTGGGATAGGGACCCACACCAGCTCCTGTCCCAGTATGGAGATCCCATAATGGTACCCATACTAGGATGGGGACCTGACACTGGGATGGGGACCTGATACTGGGATGAAGCATCCCATACTGGGATGAGATATCCCATGCCAGGGTGGGGACCTGGTACCAGCACGGGAGACCTGTCCCAGCATCCATACTGGTATTGAGAGTCCTGTCCCAGCACTTGTACTGGTTGGCATGTCCTGTACTGGGATAGGAGGTCCCAGTCTAGTACCCATACTGGGATGGGGACCTGGTACAGGAATGGGGCATCCTGTACTGGAATGGGGGACCTGTACTGGGATGAGGGCCCAGTACTGGGATGGAGATCCCCGACAGGCATCCATACTGGGATGGGAGCCCAGTACTGGGATGGGGCCCTGCACTGGGATGGGCGGTCGCACACCAGCACCCAAACTGGTGCTGGGGTTTGATCCTGGGAGGGGGGTGTCATGTTGGCACCTGTACCAGGATGGAGAAACCCAGACCAGGACGGGGGTCTGGGACTGGGATTGGGGTCCCATACTGGAACCTGTACTGGGAGGAGATCCTGCACCAAACTGGGATGGTCCTGTACTGGCTCCCACGCTGGGGAAGAACTGGGAGGGTCCCACAATGGTGCTTGTACCTGACGAGGGATGGGGGAGCCCTGGGGGACCCCTCACCAGGGGGGTGTTTGGGATCCATGTGCAGAAGGACCCTGGACCCCCCTCCTGCCCCAGTGACCCCCCCCTTTGGACCAGGGGACACCCCGACCCCCTTGGGGTGACCGTGTGGGGTCTCAGCTC
>NW_010289861.1:653-1358 GCF_000700745.2 Antrostomus carolinensis | reverse complement strand
CCCTGCCCACACGCTGCCCGCACCCGGGTGAGGATTCACGCCGTGACTAATTAGCCGTGTTAACTGCTAACGCCTTGGGATGATGATTTTGTTGGCTAATCCTTGGGGCTAGGCAGAGCTCGCAGTGGTTAATTGGGTGGATATCATTAACGCTGGCGGTCGGGAGCTGCTGCTCAAGGGCTGCAGCGTGAGGAAGGCTGGAGCATCCCTCTCGTGTGTCGTGGGGCAGATGCTTTCCCGGCGGATCCCTGGGTTCAATCCTGGCTCCCAAGTCCCAGCGTGGGGCTGGCAGCTGCCAGGAGCTGTGCAGGGCTCAGAGTCTGCAGCATCACCGGGCCAGCAGCCCCATTCGCACCTACACCCTGTCCCAGAGCTGTTGGTACCACACGTGTGTGCACACGCTTGTACACACATGTACACACACACAGAACAGGGTTCCCATGTATGTGCATCCTCTCTCAGCAGACATCAGCCGGTGCCAGCGTGTGTCACAGCTCAGACATCCCTGGTCACCGCTGCCAGCAGATAATCCCAGGCAATATTTTCTAAACCCGTTAGATATCACACCGACCCCGTAAATCCCTGCTCCCCTCCGTGGGGGAGGGACGGGGCAGGACGGGGCATTTCCCAGCTCTGATGTGCAGCAACTTATCGGGGCCGAGCCAGACCCGTGGGACTGGTGCTGTCACCAGCAGCACGGTGGAT
>NW_010289861.1:328-545 GCF_000700745.2 Antrostomus carolinensis | reverse complement strand
AAAAAAAAAAAAAAAAAAAAGGAAAAGAACAAAACCAGACAAACCCCCTCACAGGAGCATTTTCCCTGAGCTCTCAGCAGCAGGACCAGCATGGCTCCAGCCCCAGAACTGGGAGCGCTGGGTCAGGCAGTGGGAATGTGCCTGGTCTCAATGGGGCCAAAGCGAACAGCCCCGAGCTGTGAGGCTGCTGTGGGGACAGCGTGGGGACAGCCACCAC
>NW_010289861.1:0-208 GCF_000700745.2 Antrostomus carolinensis | reverse complement strand
GGCCATTTCCCCCCCGATGCCTGAGATAAGGCACTGTCACAAATCACCTCGGTGAAGCCCTGGCTGCCAGTCACGCCGTTATCTCTCGGCACCTCGTTAATAACACTTGATAAAGGGTGACGTGGGGTGGTCCTGGGTCTCTCACACCCCACGTGCCCCAGCTCAGCCCTCCTCTGCGGCACCTCCCCAGCTCTGGAGGTGCGAGTGC
>NW_010289860.1:2990-15878 GCF_000700745.2 Antrostomus carolinensis | reverse complement strand
GGATTGGGGTTTTGGTTCGGGATTGTTGCTCTGGGATCATTATCTGGGAATGGGGCCGGGCTTGGTTGGCAGGTGGTGAGCAGCTGCACTGGGTATCACTCATTTGTATATTTTGTTACTGTTATCATTATCACTACTATTTTAATATCAGTATTATTTTAAGTTTTCTTTTATTTCTATTATTAAACTGTTCTTATCTCAACCTACAAGCCTCCTTTTCCTTGCCCCCCCAGTCCTCTCCCCTATCCCCCAGGGGCGGGGGGAAGTGGACAAATAGCTGGGTTGGCTGCTGGCCAAGGGCTAGGCCAGTGAAACTATGACAGGTTTCAATCAACCTACATGCCTTATAATACCCTTTTGAAAAACAGATGTTTCATTCACCATATTTAGCAATCTAGCACACAGCTGAAGCAGCATCAGTTGGTACTGCAGTTCTGATCACTGGATGCAGATCTAGTGATTCATGCTTCTCTTTAAAACTTTCAAAACTACCCCATACTTAACAGCAAAAAAGAATTTTCCCAGCAGCTGATGAATGTTTACATTCAAAGTCAGACAGAATGAAATCAACTGAATTTAAAGAGAAAAAATTTTTTGAGAGATTTGTGTTTCCATGTGCATGTTTTTGATTCTCTGAACTGTAATTTTGGCTTTTATTTGCTGTACACTCCAGGTCACTAGTGGAGACATGACCACACAAGTCACTGGCCTCATAGCTGTCAGGTAATTGTGTATTTCATGCATTGTTGAAAAATAATTACAAAAATACTTAATATTATTGCTTATTATTATATTATATTATTTATATTAATATTATATTACTTCTTATTACTTTGTAATTTCCTTTATTAAAGCATTCCTGAACTGAGAAAACTGACACTGAACTGCGAAAAGTCTGCTCACAGTACAGAAGTGATACATGAGACAACTGACATGAGAACTTAAAAAAACTCCAACATGCCAAGTCTGAGATGTCATTCCAAACACAGAACCTACCTTAACCAGCTGCCTTCTTTCTTTACCATCTGATCCTACACAATCTATTATTTTAGGCAGATTCAGGCCCCCGGCTAAGCGAAATTCTGGCTTAAAAGACCTTATTGTCACCAAATTTTCATATTGTCCTGTGGGATCCACCTGAAATGATAAATTAGTTTAAAATTAATATAAATATTACCTCAATTTCACTCCAATAAAGTGGTAATGTTTGCAAACCTTGTTAGCAGACTACATGCTAAATATTAATGTGAGTATTCCATCATCTACAAGGACAATACCCACAAACGCTACAGAAATATGCTGAGCAAAGGAGTGAGTTTGATTCCTCCCTGTTCACCTCATTGGTAGAGGGGATGTGGTGCTTTAGGTTTCCATTAAACAAGGTCTGACACTGTTTCAGCCTGTCCCAACTAGTGTTCTCCCAAGAAAATGTTCACAGACAGCTGGGGGGCATTAAGCTTACATCAGACTGCAAATGGATCCAGTCTACAGCCCTAAAACCATTGCAACCTACAGGATCTGTATCTTCAGCCATCCTCTATCTCCTTATGCCACAAAGCAACCCTACTCAGTTAGCTGTAAGGAAATAGTGATCCAGCTGTTTACATCACAGACCTCCAACTATTCCAGAGAGCTTGTACTGGAGAAGAAAGGCAAAGATAAGGACAACCTAGTTGTACAAAGGAGCAACACCTGGGGCCAACAGGAGCCCTACAAGCAAATGCCCTGTAGCATGGGTTGCAATTTCTGGCCTCTGAAGTCTAACGGCAGAAAACAGTCCCTTGGCATTTTTCACTTAGCTTTATACACATAGCCTGAGGGACTTCAACACAGGGAAGTGTGGCTTCATAACATTTAAATTTTAGGTGGCTGGCCCAAAAAGCAACTCTACACTCTTGAACCTGCTAAGTTTCCTAGGCAGAGCATGTGGCATCTAAGAATGAGTGCCTATGCACCCACCCACTCAAGCATTTAGGCTAATGGCAGTGGATCATTCGCTATTACTGAATGGCAAAAACATACAAGCTGGCCATTCAGGAACAGCAGAAGAGGCATCTCTATTAATTTTTACACCTTTCTGGACATTAAGTGCCTCCCTGAAACTCTGAACTAGCACCTACAAAACAGGAGACTCAGATTCCCAAATCCCCTCTGTGGCTGAGGTAGCTCATCACCGCTTTTGATAATGAGAGACTAGTCAGTGGTAGCAGTGGCAGTGGCAAAGCCATCTTCATACAACAAGCCACTATCCAGCAAATATAAGACTTGGGGTCAAGGTCTTCTAAAGCCTAAGGAAACCATCTCACCCTGCATCTCCCACCAGACAGGAAAGTACTCCTGGTAGGTTGACATGTAAAGAACATGGGAATTTGATGGAGAGATATATGCCCTGACTGCCATTATAAAAATATGAAGTTGATTCTACAACTTGATATTGTAGTGTACACTTATTTCAACTTCAGTCACCTTAATTTCCATCGTAGGAACAACAACGTCCTCCAAGTTCTTCAGTTTAATAATTGGCTGGTCAGCTGGAATACTTATTCCTTCTGTAATTAAAAGGAATTCATGTTTTTAAATTCAGAACTATAAACATACATCAAAGTTCACAAAAACCAACTGACACTGCTTTTGGAACCCAGCCTCACTGCATGCTTCTGTCCAGCTGATGGAGATGACCACAGGACAACCAGAGTTTTCTGAAGTTTCATACTCAGAAAGTCTAAACCTTACAGTCCGAGTAATTACTCTG
This sequence comes from Antrostomus carolinensis, assembly GCF_000700745.2. Taxonomy (NCBI): domain Eukaryota; kingdom Metazoa; phylum Chordata; class Aves; order Caprimulgiformes; family Caprimulgidae; genus Antrostomus; species Antrostomus carolinensis. The sequence continues at coordinate 13,126 of NW_010289860.1, read as the reverse complement.
ACTTTTAATCCAGACTAAGTTGTACATTTATCAAAAGTGGGACACAGTGCTAGCACAGTATCTCCTTTAACTAAATATCAGTATTTAGAAATATACTTCTTAATCCAAGAAAATAAAATACCTCTTCACTGAGAAAAACAAAAATATTTTTCCAAGACTTACTTCTTTGAGATTTCCAAGGAGAAGCATCTACATTTGCTAATGTGATGTAAGCATCACAAAGTGCTTCAATATCTCTAACCATACAAGCTCTCCTTTTTCTTACGATATTGATTATATTGCTAGCAGCCTCCATTCTGTCCTAAAAAACATAACAGAATACAAATATCAGATCTTGCAAACCATACCTTGTAAGACTAAAGATGTATTGTAACATGCAGTCAAATAAGTATAATTGAGATACATCCTTGTGAAAACAGAAAATTGCAATAATGAACAGATATGAATAGAAATAATTTGAAGAAAAGTTCTGTGTTGTCTAATATGAGATAATGAATAAAGTAAAATATTATGGGGATGGAGAGGGAGCAAATCTGTCCAGGCAAGTGCAAAAAATCTGCAAAAATTCTCCAGACAAAGGGACAGGCAGTCTTGGATGTTCTTCCAACACCTTCCTGCTTCCAGTATTTCCTCCCAACTGAAGAAAAAGCCTGTATGCGAAAGGCAAAAATCTGACCCTGTGTCCCTTCTGTGCCTAAATCTGAGAGACTTAAGTTTAGCATAATCTTACTCCAAAGGGTGAGACCACAAAAGAGCTGCAAAACTGAGAGCAAGGCAAAAAAAAAAGCCACATAAAAATGTGGTGAAAAAATTCTATCGGGGGGGGGAGGCCTATAGCAACAGGGGAAAGGAGGAGGGTCACTAATCTACATATGAGATGACTCCAAAGACAGGTTCCAACAAAAATCAAGTCACAATTACACTAACATGAAGTCACAGTTCAGTATCACCCATCACTATGGCCTATAACATATAAAGGTCATATAAAGGAACAGAAGATATTCTACACAAGGCTAAATACTTAGACAGAACAGATGCTACCACTCAAAGCATAAACAACACTCAATTCACTACATACTTCTAACAGTAAACCCACTAAAGTCTTTGTTGCATGTAAAATGCTTTTTACAGAATCACACATCAAGGACATTTATCACAAAACTGTTCCCAATAACTGGAGCCATCTGTTGCAGGAAATGTTAACCATGTTTTGTTAAACCCATAATTACTTCTAATAGTAGTTACAAATGTATGCACAAACTGAGGGTTTTTTTATTATTAAAAGTACTTTTTTCCTCCTACCCTTTCTTAATAAAAGTCAGCTGATGAGCTCTACACTAAAATATCCCTTGATTTTTTTTTTTAATTTTTTAACAAAATGAAATGACTGAATGTAATTAATAGAACAGAAATTTCTGTAGTCACCACATCAAGCTGGGAGATTTCTTTCGGTGCATTTTTAATTAACTTATTTCTTCTTATTGCATCTGGTTTTGTGAGGAGTTCATCTTTGTTCGCATTTGCTAAAGCTAATATTATAAACAAAGTATGATGTGGATGATCCAGGGAAATTCTAGACATTAGCTGTCAAGAAAAAAAAAAAAAGATCCCATTATTGAAAAATCTACAAAAGAAAAAAAAATTACTTATTTAACATTATTCATTCTTTTTAACTCCTAAGCTTTCTAATAAGAAATAAAAAGTAATACTTAGATCGTATTTCCACAACTAAAATACATTCAAAGTATATTCCTATACGTACGTAAGACTACTCTTGGATAACAACAAAATCAATTAAGTAGTAAGGAAAAAAGTCCCAAATCCTCTCCCCCGGTATAATGATTTTGCATCACTCATTTCTAATACATCTTTATCATCTACATAACTCATTTAGCTATAACTGCACAAAGGAAGATATATTATTTAGAAATTATTTAGAAATATGCACTGGTAAGCCAATCAAGATATTTTTAGATATGAGAAGTATAAATTACATTATTCAGAACTTCATGAAATCCTAAGCCACCCATCATCTTGGTCCCCATCCGAGCAGCCAGCTGGTACATCAGAGGCAAAAACTTGTATGAAGGGATCTTCTCTGCATTTTTCTGTAGTAGAGAAAATTCAGTTAGAAAGCTGTACTAAACACCAAAAAAAAAAATTGTAATAATAAAATACCAGGTAATGGCTGTCTATTTTGGTTTTGCATATTTTTTTTTTAACTGAGTGTAATCATTGCTGTGTGATCAAAAGGCAATCCAGTGAGTAACACACCATCTTGGTCCATGTCTCCTGAATGCTACAAGTCCTTCATAAGAAAACTACTATTTTTCTATTCTATTAGAGCAGAGCTTAGATATATTAAGTCAGAATTAGTTTCTAGATTCTTTGAGGCAAGAGACAATTCTAATAAAAAAAAAAAAATCTAGTTTAGGACAAGAGACCACTGTGTGTGAAAAAACCCTCACTTTCTATTTTTCAAAGTTAACTATAACATAAAAGCAAAGAATTAAATTATACAGATCTCTGTTATAAACAGATCATTCAGGTAAGAATGAACAGATTTCCTGCATGATCCTAAAAATGACAGAACCAGTCGGAGAATTAGAACTTTACTGGTCCCTGGCAACTGTGTTATAGAAACAATCTAAAATCACATCCTTTCGCCTAAAAGAATATATAATATAAACTAGAATAACATACTAAAGGATGTTGAAGATGGGTAGTATCCAGGGTATGTAAAGAACAAGGTGACAACAGTGAAAGATCACAAGATACACTTAATCATACAGACCTGTCAAATTAAAATGCTAAATTACATTAAAATGCATTGAGAATTACAGATCTCACTGGTGAAAAACTGATGAGCAATGATGACTGAAAAAAGCGAGTTTTGAGAGAAAAGGTAAGGAAATAAATTGGAAAGTATACTGCACAGCACTATAAATCATTTTCTAAAAACACAGGAGGAGAAGAAAAACAGATAATCTAATGCAAAGTGTAATAAGGAAAAACAACAGCAGACATATACCTTCATCATTTCATTGACTCTATCAACCCCAGAATTTTCAAGCCACAGGGAACAGAGTCGGAAGATCCACATATCATGTTCTTCTCCACTTAGTAAACAGCTGATGTAGTTCTCCACTGCTTTACACAAGAAACGTTTACGATCCTCAGTTAGGGCATGTATGGCACATTCATCCAGTTCAAGTTCTCGCTGAACCTTCACTGTGTATCTGTGTGAACAGACATTTTTAAACAACAAATTCTCTCTTAATTAACTTACCAGCAAGGCTGTCCCTACTTCTCTCTTCCTTACTAATTTAACATTTTTTTTACTCGTTTTATATGTACAAGCACAGCAAAATAAACAACTTAGAAATCAAAATATGGGAGCTATTTCTTTGGTGTATGTCCACATGGACCCACCACTCTAAGTAAATTTTCAGTCAGCACTGTTTTTCTTATTTTATTATTTAATGTCAATACTGGTATAAATGTGAATAGCCAGTACAGATCATTGTGCATGGATGCCAGTTCCAACTTTTCTGCTCAGTTGCAATTGCTCTTTCTAAATCTGTAAGAGTTCTCTATTAAGATGAATTCTATGCTTTCACTAAATGTGTGATGGAGACAAATCTCAAACACTTATTTTTCACTATGTTTGTCAAATACACTAAACAGATCCAAGCAATGAATGTGAATTCTGGCCCATGATCATCCACACTGATTAACTGTTGCAACGCTCCTTGACTTAGTTTAGCCCACACTATCCAGCACTCCCCTAGACCATGTTCAGGCACAGTTCAGAAACTACTTGCAACAAGCACTACAAATTTGGCCACTATTTTGTGAAGAGAAGGAAAAACTCAGCTGTAGAGATGTGACCCATACTGTACCACTTGCCCAGAGAGACAGAGAATTAGAAAAGGTGGAACCTTTGATGGCTCTATAGTAACCACGTCCCCATTTGAATGCTCACCTATTTGTCTGAACTCTGCGCTCCCTTATGAGGCCAACCTCCTCCTTGGCCTTCTTCAGTAATGCCTGCTTATTTTCAAACTCTGAGGATTTCATGTAATTCTCAATTCGCTGGTACTGATTATCTGAGAAACGAGCCAAAGACAGGAAAGCCTTCATCTTTCCTTTCTTCAGCTCATCACTGCTGTCTCCACTGTGCCTTGCAGCAATTTCCACAGCCTAAAAGGAAAGTTACAATAATGATAAGACTGATAATCAGATTAATATTGCTCCATAATATTTGATTAAACTCTATTATCACAGAAAAACAGAATAGTTGAGGATGGAAGATACCACTGGAAGTCATCTTGTCCAATCAAGCAGGGTCATCTGCTTGAACATGTTATTTAATGTTGCCCATGATGGAATATATATGCATAGAAAATAAAACCTATCAGGCTGAATATTATTCTCCTAAATGAATTTAATCTTTGAGGAGTGTTTCAGAGTCAAAAAGATTATCCTATATGAAGCAGCTTTAATAACCATACATGAGTTTCCTACAGCTATCGATCTTTTAGAATAACAAAGCATGAAGTTTTACAATAGTTTTACAACCTTGTGTCATAACACGGTGAGAAAAAAATAGTCAAGTCCAAAAAGTGACAAAAAGAGAAGGAAATTATATGCTGAAAGTTTAATCATCAGCATGAAGAAACCATGTAGAGAGTAACAGAGAAAAGCAACTATGCAGAGTTTTACAAATTAGCATGAAATAAAGAAATGCAGACTAGGCAAATATTAATAAAAATGTTTCTACTACTTACTAAGTTTTCAAAAAATTACAATACTTTGAAACACTAGTACAAGACTTTCCAGCACCTGGAAATGGACTTTTGCGAATACAATCCACATGTTAAGTGAATGACCTGTCCTGAGAAGGAAAGGATGGGGATGGGGTGGAATGGGAAAGGGAAATAGGACTAGCAATCATTATCACTGAACTTTTAAGCCAGTATTACACAGAATTTTCACTATGAATTCTGTAAAGGCATATTCAAATATCTTACCATTACAATGTTATACACTACTACATGAAACTGTATTTTTATAAGAATCCATATTTTCAATTTAGAAAAAGAAGTGCTGCACTGTACAATTTACTTGACATTTTAACAACATATTTTAGCACAGCATTATCTCAAAGACTGCACATTTCAAAAACTGGATGTACCTTTTCTAAGTATTTCTGCATGATGACTGTAGGGTTTTCCAAGCATGTTTCTGCTAACCAGGTTCCACAGAGCCTCAGACACTCTGTATACATCAATTTCAGGTGAGGATCATTCTCAACCTTTGAGAAAGCAAATTTCAGGAAAAAAAGAAAAGAGAGGGGCATAAAATAAAAATACTTTTTACATATGAGCTAGGTAATTTATAAAGCTTTTAAACCCTGAATATAATTCAATCACTTGGGCCTATTACACATAACGTATCTAGAGTCATTTACCATCCACATCTACAGTAGGCAATAACCTTAAATCACATCCGCATTCTATGTTAAAGGAAAGCACATTTTTAAATACCCGTCAGTTTGAACAATGTAAAACAGAATAAAACAATGACAAAATGTAATAAAAAATAAGTAAATTCACAGCATGTTTCCAGAATTCTATTTTCTAACATCCCTATTTAGTCTGAAGTAGCATAGTACACTCTGTAGGAAACATTCAGGAATTGCAATAACTATGTGTCATCATTAAACTTTTCAGACAGATCTCTACACAGGAACTTGGTTAAAAGTGCTCTGAGAAGATGATGGAGCAGGTTTCCAATGGACTTGGCCCCAGATTGGAAGCTCAGCTTTAACTGTATAGCAGGAGAAGTTTCCAAAATACTTTTAGTGTGGGGTATGCATTAAAGACCACCAACCAAGATGGCAAAGCTGACTGCCAAAAACTGAAGGATATTACAGGCTGTGAAAACACAAAAACCTCCTTATGTGGACAGGATAAACATAACACTGCAAGGTGAGAGGAGAACTAAATTTTTGGAGGCCCTCATCAACTGACTAATGGAGCAATCACGAAAATCAAAAGAGGAGCAGGAACTCTTGATTTTGCCCTGGTATGTATGGAGAACTTGGCCCAAAATTCTCCAGCTTTTCTGAAGTGTGATATTCCTTAATAATGTATACGGATTCAAAGGAAAAAAAAAACAAATCTCCAAAAAACTCCAAAGAAGACTCAACAAATAATAAAAAAGCATTTTTTAAACATATTAGAAGCAGCTAAGCACCAGACAGCCCACCTCTGCCTTCTGTTTTAAACTTTTGTTTAAAATAATTTTTTTATCAAGGGAAATAATCTCTAATTTTAAAACTCTACACATTTCACAGTGGTAGCACTTGAGGCAAAATAATGAATTTGCCACTCTTACAGACTTGCTTTGAAAATGTCTGATAAGATTTGCTAATATAGATTTTTTTTCTTTCAGACATTTTGAGAGTAGAAGGCAATATTCCAAACAGTCTTCCAAGGGAAAACTTCAGAAAGTAGAAATAGGATCTTAAACAATTTAATTCTCATAAGTTAATACATTATGTAACACATACCTGAAACCAATCTGCATCTAATTTTTTAATCATTCTTTTAAGAATATTCAGTGCAAGACTCTCTTCCTTTTTAGCCCAGAAAACCTGAGCTTCTTCTAGTTGCCATTCAGAAACTCCATATCCTGTTGGATTGTATTGCTTGATCTGAAACATAGCTCTTTCTGGAAGCTGAAATTGAAAAGACATTAGAAACAATTCTTTAAGTCAAATGCACGAATCTCACAGCAAGTTTTGTTTTTAAACTCCATCTTCATTTGCTCTACTTGTGCAGCATATTCTACCTATCCAGTGCTAAGCATTTATTTGCAGCAAAGAAATGAGGTGATTTTTCTATATACTTGCAGAAAATCCTAATTTGGAATCAAATTTCACAAACCTCAAAATAAAGTATCAATGTTTAACATTTTAAATTACTTGGAGGTATAAAGTATTGAAATTCTCCAATCAGTACCTACTGAAAGAATGGATTTCTAATTTTAGCTTAGTGATTATTGTTACATCCTAAGAGACTGCAGAGTAATAATAATTAAAGAGGCACCACCAGACACTAATTCTTTTGAACATCTACCTCTTCATTTGTATCACTGGTGAAGTAACATGCTCACTATTTAGTAATCTAGTATCACTACGACAAAGTATACTTTTAACAATGTCAAAGATTGAGACTAAAGTGTATTTTCACAAGTTGTCCAACAAGTAACCAAAGCAATCAAACTTTTAAATATGCAAGGTAAATAAAACGTAAAAATGCCTGTAAATGTTTGTGACCTGTGTATTTTTAGCAGTTCTTGCCAATCTAGAGAGCTCCACTAGATGTTTGGTCAAGATGTCCTTAATACATTCTCTTTTGGTATTTTCATTCTCCTTTTCAAGCAAGATCTCCAAAATTACAGTGCGCAGAGCCATGATAGGTTCTTGGAAACGGAAGTCACTGTCCTTGAGAAGCTGGGACTGTCTCTGCCATTTCAAATAAATATCATTCAGTTGTTGAGTAGTAACAGATCTGCAATTGTTATCAAAACAAAAAAGATGTTATTAATCCTCACTAAATATTAGTGAAACACAAGATGAGTAACAAAAGTAAATACCGAGGTAGTTCACATCTACAGTTCAAAACCAAAACAGTTCATAAAACCCTACAATGATTAATTAATATGCAGATTAAACTGGCAGGCTTCCAGTTTTAACAAAGATGAAGATCAACAGATCAACATAAGTAAGGTCAACAACTCCAGTATAAACATTCTTGATTAAGCATAGAAAACTGTTGACTTAAAGGTCCATCAGCAAAGGAAATCACATTCAAATACAGGGCTATTTAAAAGATTAGAAATCAAGATTCCTATTGTATTGTATAGGTTATATATGGATTAATATAAGAATAAATTCCAAACTGTGACATTGTAGCTGTGTAGGTTGTCCTTATATGTATTATTTTCTTAGGCTATTCATTAAGTGCAAATAGCAATAGTTCAGAAGGTCCTAGACATGCTAAACGACTGCAGGATGTCTATAAGCTGCCAAACTGATACTATAGCAGAAAAAAAATCATTATTAATAGCACAACAGAGATAAATACCTCCTTATGACTAAAAAGCAATGTTAAGAATTCAGGTAGAATGCTGATGGTAATAGGGGTCCATGAAGAAAGTGATTGAAACTGAAATAACTTTCAACAGATAGACAGGTATCATCAAGGGAATGGAAAACATTTTTAGAAAGGAAACCAGAAGAGGATGATTCAGTTCCTTTAGTAAACCAAAGGCTAGGAAATATGACTGCCACTTTGGAGTATTATCAAGGAACTCAAAACAAAGGAAAGAAAACAAGTATTTAAAATACAATATTGGCATAAGAGCAAATAACTAAAACTAGACCATGAATAAATCCAGTTCAGAAATAAAGAGAATCTAGATTTGTCTTCACATACTAAAGTTAAAATCCATATAATTTTTAAGATAAGTTTGAGATGTTCATGAATAAAACTTGCTGAGGTAATTTTATTTTTACGCTACACCCGATTAGCAAAAAACCCGAAACCTGAGAAAGCAGTATGAAAGAAGCTTAAAAAAATACCTGGAGAACAGGAGACCTATATTTTCCAACTCTCCAATTAGCTGTAGTCTGCAAAGAGTTGGATATAATGAATAAACAGACTCAAGACTGCCTTTGCACAGCTCTTCTACTTCGTTCACTCTGTGGATTTAATAGAGAAATAATAATTTTTTTTTTTTAATATCAACAAGTAATTCAAAATATCCATAACATAATTTCTGTATAGTGAACAGAATTTAAACAGCAAAACCATTCAGTTCGGAATTATTCTGTATTAACGTTAAAGTTCAAAAAATTAAGTTTGTTGATAAATGAAAACCTGATAAGCATATATAAACTCCAAAGCCTGTGTGACAGCTCACCTACAGAAGAGTAGTCAGCATTCAAATCCACTTAAAGAGGATCACAGAGTAAGGGATGTGTACTACAGATAATTTATCTTCAATTAGCACAGAAATTGTACATGCACAAAACACAAATCTAAGTTAAAAAGTTTAGAAACTAAGTTGCAGTCCAGAAGTATTAATTTTATTCTACGCATGAGTCTTTATTTAAGCCCATAAAACACCTTAATAGTCCATATTTATATGGACTCTATATTACACTCCATATTTATATGGACTCCATATAAATATATATAACTCCACATTTATACATAACTAGTGACTATAAAACACACACACTTTCCATCTCTCTCTCCAACAGCAGAATATATACATACAGTTACCTGGCTTCTTTAAGACTGTCATAGAAAGCAGAGAATTCCTTATCGCGTAAAGACTGAAGAGCATCATACAATGATTCGTGATACCCTGGTCTTCTTGTCTCATCTCTTAAAAATAAAACAAAAGCAACATAAAATAAAAGGAAAATTAAATTTTCCTACAAAGAAGTGAATTTTATCTTTATGACAAATATTTTTAGTAGTACATTTTCTGCAGTTGGATGGATTGCTGTTTTGCATGATAAAAAATAATGCAACCGTTTAAATTTTAAATTAATTTAGTATTTTATAAATCCAAGCTGTTCTTTAAAACAAAGAAAAAATAGTAATTGTAAAAATGTTTGGAATACAGAGAATATGTTCAAGGTTGTATCAACAATACAACACAAAACCAACTGCACAATAAAAATTTAATCATAACACATTTCTCAGTATTATGCTGAAGGATAATATATGAGTATGTATGCAACTTCAGCTCAGAATCAACAATTTTTTACATTTAACTTCAGAAATACTTTTAAGAAGGAAAAAACAAAGAAAATCAGAAGGCTGAAAAAACCCAGTGTTCAATTTAATTTTCTCTTCTTTCCCTTTTCTCTTTTCTTTCTTCTTCTCCTTGACCCTTCTCTTTCCTGCCATCTCATTCTCTCTTTTTATCTTACATGTTGTTTTTCTGTTCCTCTACTAAAACTGAATATTCTATTTACCTAAGAGGTTTATAACCAGAGAGGTTTATATAGACCCTAACCCAGGGACAAAGAGAGCCCAGCTAGATGATGT
>NW_010289860.1:2104-2957 GCF_000700745.2 Antrostomus carolinensis | reverse complement strand
ATGTCTGTGAAGTCCTCCAGGTGCTTCTAAACAATCATCTTAAGATAGTGCAGGAGAAGAGAACAAACACACCAAGAGTATGTTCCTCAGACCCATCTCTCTGGAAGAGTCTTAAGAGAAAAATTCTCCATTCTCCTGACTACTACAAGTTAATGTAGAAGGAATTACTGAAAACCCCATCACATAACTTCTGCTTTTGCCAAAACGTAGTGAATCTATTCTGTATTCTTCCTAAAATGTGCTAGTTCACACTATATTCTGGACAGTCATATAAAATAACGAATGTCAGGCATCCAACATTACACAAGGGAGGAGAGATTACTCCTTATGAGGGAGTAGCCATGAATGAACACTGGTGTTTGTTTATCCAGGTCTTGATAACCTCTTGTGGCTTACCAAGTAATATTTTCCCCATTTGCTTATAAATTAAACATTAAAAACTATCTCTCTCTCATAGATACTTAAGACACATCTAGCATCTGAGTCAAAAATTGAAAATTTCAGTTTATAGTGATAAATAATCGAAAAGAAGAATCAACTACATACAGTTTCCCAGGAAAATGAAAAGCAATGTGCATACAAAACAGACGGGTCTAAGTGAAAGAAACTACTCTTCAATTCAATAATTAAGATAAATTAGGTGACCTGCTTCATAGAAATTATGTTCTAACATTATATTTTTGCTTGGAACTGAAATCATTGCCTTTCACTTAAAGAACTAGCAAAAAAAGTCAGTGGGTTTACTTGACAGAAGAGATGTGGCCCCACTGCATATTCCTCCATGCTGCCTGGTAGCGTATTTCCTGTAGTTCCGCACACCACTCAGTGTTTTCATGTTCCAGACCTTTTAAAT
>NW_010289860.1:0-2085 GCF_000700745.2 Antrostomus carolinensis | reverse complement strand
GGCAAAGCCCAAAATTCTGCAAAGCCTGGAATTAAAAAAATTACAGAAAGTTTTTTCCTCCGTTAATAAACTCAATTTTTTTTTTAAAGGCTTTGTTTTATGTTTGGAAACAAAGAAGGCTTTGTGGGTAAGGCAGAACCATAAGTATTCCTAAACTCAGTGCTATACAAGATGAAAACTTATTATAAGACTACTACTAATCACACTATTGACAACTGCAATCCCAGAAAAACTGGTTTCATTACTACTGTGCCTAGCATTATTTGAAATAGATTTACATGTTATGTTTCAAATCAACTATGTGCTCACATTTCTCCACTCCATCACTCCTGGGTAGTAAGCCAAAAGTGGTTGTATCTCTTAATGAACTGTGTTTTCTGATGGGGATTTGAAGGTTTCCTACAACTCCTAAACTCCTTCCTGTTTGAAGACCATAATGGCTTTATAATTGTAACCACTTATTCAGGTTACATGTGCAGTCATTATGAAAGAAAAACAGAATGGTATTTTAACAATGATACTAAACAATTTGGGGTAGGAAAAGTACCATAGGAAAATTAAATGAGGGGAAATACAGATATATCTGTGCTGTGTTACTACATTTTTAGGCTAAAAAAGCAACATATTTTTCAGGGATCAAAATAAACCAATATAAACTCTATTTATTTTATCAGAAATACCACAGTTTCAGTAAGATAGTTGCCACAATGGAGAGGTTTAAAGAATGAGATGGCAAAAGTAACCAATTACATTACTTTTTATATCCTGTCATTTTAGAAGCTGGCCAAATTCTGTAAAAAATAAATATATGTATTTGGAAATAATTCACAAAATTCATTACCCAAGACAGGGATTACAGGTGAATGACAAATGCTTTCAGGACAAATATTGAGTTGTCTTACATTATACAGTTTGGATGCCTATGACAGTGGGCTGGACCTGATGACCAAAGAGATTTCTCTTAGTCCTAAAACAATTTTGTGTTTACTACAAATGACTCAGTACAATGGATATCCATTCCTACATTCATTTTGTATTATACAATAAAATTACCTCTATTATTCCTGCCTGGCGAGTAGATGGAGAGAGGCTTGCCTCGAGGTCATATGTTACAAGAGCTTTCTCCCACACTGCTTCATGCTCATACGTTCTTATCCTGTTTTAAGTTAACAAGAAGTTTTCATTTTTTAAGTTCCTTACTAATAAATGAAAGCAATGACCTGAACACAAGAACATTAATAAATTATACCGTGCTAATGGCTGTAACATTCTTCCTCCACCGCAGCCATAGAGACTGTCAGGTTCTCCAATGCTTCTGTATATGTCCATGAGAAGGTCCTAGAACATTGTGGAATAATTATTAAAATTACTTTTTATTAAAAATCAGAAAACGGGCCGTGTTCACACGCTAGGGAAAGGTGTAATGTCGAAGAAGATCCCAGGGGAAAAATACAGCTGGTACGTGAAGAATTTCTCCAAGGTTGCCTTCCACAGAAGCCTGGTCTGCTTACCAATATGGGTGATGGAAAAAGTGAAGGCTCATTCATCAACTCCTGTATTTACCCAGACATCTGGCGCAGTCTAGTGCCATGGGGGCTGGTTAAAGGAGATACCAAATATAACAGAAGCTGAGGCAATAACGCTCCTAAACAACTTCCTAAATGGGCAGAATTAATGCACAGCAATGTTAACTACCTCCATGAAGTGGGTTGGGACATGCACCAGGTGAAAAACAAAACCTGAAGCCCTGGGGGGGAGAACAAAAAGTAAGACCCATGAAACAGGGAACAGAACCCAGCCATTAGTTGAACTCCCTATATTTTCAACGTTGTCCCTTAAGTGATCAAAAATACTGGTCAACAACAAGTATTGTTTAAACCATCATACTCTCTCAAATGAGTGGAGTTACTGATGCAGACCAACATAGCTGTAATCAAACCTGCCTGCTCACCCTTCCTGGGTACAACTGATGCAGGGTGGTCAGCATGGTTGCATAGGTAGAGCCTCGCCCCTCTGAGATGATCAAAGAGAGATGTGACTGGGAACCAGGAAGTTCCCCCTTGTGTGGACCTTGAATTATAGCTA